>NW_027112014.1:321371-363028 GCF_000696795.3 Halyomorpha halys
ATCTAATAGCTTATGTAAATTTATTTTTATATATCCTTTTATTGTTTATTTTATACTACTACTTTTTATTTTTATTTCTTCTTTTAGTTCATTTATATATAATTTTATTTTCACTTATATTTATATATTTTTGACACTACCTTAGTTCATGTTTTTATATCTTATTATCCTACATTGTCAAAATATTATTAGTATTTTTATATATCTTTCAAGCCCTGAAGAAGCTCTCAACAAAGTGGGACGAAAGGTCAGCAAATAAATACTTGACCATTTTTTGTTCCTTTATTACTGCACCCTGCCCATTTTTCGTTCTTTCCTCCTTAATTTTAATATTACTTTTTCTCAGATAGCCTTTATCTTCTTATAATACTTAATACATCTCCTCATTTATATATATCGAAGGTGAACTATTTATGATATTTTATATCAACTATTTACGAGCTTTACGATATTATTATATATAGGATATTATTATTATGATATTTTTACATACATGTCAACTATTAATCATTAGGATTCTGTAATATTTTTATATTTTGCTTTTTGCATATTTTTGTTCCTCATTATCAAAGGTAATAAAGTTTTGTATTCATGCAGGAAGCCAAAAACAATTCATCCTGAGAATCACAAATCTGGTTCTGTCTGTCTCTAGTCAAATCCTCGTTGAGGCAGTACAGCTACTGCCGTTAATCTGATTTTGATGAAATTATCAGAGAGTGTGCAATTTGGAGCTTTGATAGAATTTTATCAAAGTTCATCATCATTATAGCTTACACATCGGCAAATGTATTTTCCTTCACAGGCATATATTTTTATAACGCCTCATCCGATTTGGTTAAAGGAAATTTTTGTGGGAATGTTCTGATATGAGTTTTATCAAATTCTATCCTCTGGTTCCATTGATGAGTGATCAATCTTTTTTTACTTTAACAATGGTCTTTAAGCCTCAAGAAACTGTTGATACTCTTGTATTCAGTTGTGCTGCAAGTCCTTTATCTGTTTGGTAAGGGTTTTCTTCCACAGTAAGCCTATGTTGACTGTCGCCAATTGCAGCTGGAGGTCTTCCTCTTTCTTGGTTATCCAAATCTGTGTCACCATCCAAAACATTTTCAAACCACCGGCAAATAGTCCATTTCTTACAACACCCGTTCCCAAATGTGGCACATGCACTTGCAACTTGGGCTGCCGAGTATCCAAGTTTAAACAAAAAAGAATTACTGGTAAATCGTGTGTTGGTCATATTCAATGACATATTGAACAATGTGCAATTAGTTGCAAATTTATAATGGTTCAATGTTGAGGATTAATAATGGCTCATTATAATCTGTAAACAATTCAAGTACACTAATCCCACATTGAATTTCTGAAATAATGAAAACGGACATTTTATATGAAATGACCCAATTTCTATAAATAAATTATTTAGTTAAAAATTATCTTAGTATCAAATTATAGTATTCACTCGTAGCAAATCCTTTTTTGAATATTTAATGACGATTGAGAATGGAGTTTTAAGCTATAATGTTAAAATATTATTTATGTTGCAGGACTTGCCATCTTTCACTCAGAACATCTTCCGCTTGGCTAATGACGTGCGATGCTATAGGCTGTGCAACCAGGGTGCCAACTGAGCCCAGCCCACGCCTCAGCCTGGTCCGTCTACACCAGCCCCTGCGACTACAGTCTAGCCGAGGCGTGGATTACATTCTCTGTGTGCTTGTGTTCCTTTTGTACCGACCTCTTTATTTGTGCCAGTGTTAAGTGTAGTCAATATAGGCCAGGGCTGAGGGCGCTTGATATAATAATCTATTTTTTAATGTGTATTGTAGAATCTCTGAATAATTGTCTCATTCATTTATTAACCCTTTAAGCAGGATGAATGAGCGATTATTGACTAATTTTTATTATTATAGGATCTGTCATGGAGAAAACTTGAAAATTATTCCTTGAAACAAAGAGAGCTTATTTTTTTTAATTGCTGGTAATAAATTACTTCTGCTTCATTTTGAACCTAATTGATTGTTTGTATAAACGGTGAAGGAATATATATCTTTTTTAAATGAAGTTTGTTGTCGCTGTTTCGAGCCTCTTACCTATGACCAATTTTTTCTTCGCCATATATATATAAACTGATTGAAATTGTTAAGTTTGGTACAGTAGTGCTATAACCATAGATTACAACCTGCTTACATAAAACTACTCGCTTCTCTTGAATCTGTCCAGCAGTTGTGTACTGCTTCACATTCCTGCATGTCGTAGCTATCGGTGGGTTTAGTTTCTCTATCCGCACAAATTGAGTGATCGCTGTGCCATTCTCGTTATGTTGTTTCTTATAGTAGCTTGCGTGTATTAGGTGTACTTTATTTTCATTCTTATTTATTCTTTACTAGTCATGATTAGTGTGAAGGTATGACATTGTAACTGTCTAGTTTTGATTCTAGTTATATTTTGTGATGGATGAACCGCAAATTTTGACGGATGATAAATGTATTTTTGAGAAATAAATCTATTCTATGAAATTCTACTTACGTGCATAAGTAGTGATATTTTCATTGCGGAACATAAATTACCATTTTTAAGTTCCTTTATTTTCGTGTATTGATAATGTGCAATTTTCAGTTTTGTTTTGTTTTATATTTTTGTAATTTGTTTTATGTATTTTTTAATGTTTAAAATTTATGTTTTTCGAAGAAATTTCTTGAAGGAGCTGTGGTGTACGAGAGCATTCGAATTTAAATATCACCTAATTATTTAAAAGTTAAATATAATAGATATTTTATGAGACATGTTTTAATCTAATTGTGATAGGATTTTACCTTTGTAAAGTAAAATAAAAAAAAAACCTTTTTTAATAGATTTATGAAATATATAATAAATATATATAAGTATGCTATTAATTTACTCAAGGTTTTCTATTAGAGGAACTATAGATTAAAGAGAACTGTTTCCATTTAATAGTTGATAAAAATGTGTATTATTTAGAACTATTTTGATTTATTACTTTATAAGGTTAATTTATTGACATTTAGTTCTGTTCGACTAAGTTATGTGATGTTTGATTATTTCTTCTTTGACCAACTAAAAGTTGACATGGTTTGTTTAGCATAATAAAACTACTAATAAAATTTATTACTTTGTGTAAGTACGTTTTTATTAACTACTTCGCTTAAATTGTGTTCATTGTTCTCTTATAATTTTTATTTATTTTTTTTTTTTTCAAATTTTGTATTACAAATTTATATTTATTAATAAAATTCAATCTTAAAAAGAATTAATTTTTTTTTTTCTAAACCTGTACCTAAGTATTATATCTCTGTTTACAATCGAAGAAAAAAAAGGAGAAGTAGCCTCTGAGTCTTCAAGTTATCAGAAAACTGAAAATACTCTTTAAGTTATTTAAAATAATTGTTTTTTTATGAATTTCTTCATTGATTCTACGCATAAGTACAGCATTTTTAGGGCAAATATATGATTTCCAGATGATATGAAATCAGATAGAATGGAACTATTTCTTTTTTTTTTGGCACAAAATACATGTAGCAAATAATTTTTCTAATAATACAATATTTTGAGAAGAACAAATTAATTAAAAAAATACCATTAAACTATTTTAATTATTTAAAACTTAAGGTTGTACATATCGCTACTTTGTTTGAACACATCTAATAAAAAATATTTTTTATTAAATAATGAAGATGGTCAGAGTTGCGGTCAAAAGAGAAACAAATATAGTTAATTATTTATTTTCCGACGTTTCGCCCTACTTCACTTAAAGCTTCATGAGGGCTGTTCAAGGTCGACTTTGGCTGCTAAAGCTATCAACCTGAACACCACTGATGAAGGCCTATAAAGTGGGGCAAAATAAAATAGTTATTTATTTTTGCTTCTATTTTCACTGCCACCTTGACCATTTTCTTCATTAATTGAAATTATACAGTCAATTATTTATATATATATTTTTTTTATTGTTTGAGATATTACAAAAATAAAACAAATACCTTCATATATAAATATTCATGTTGAAGTAAAAAGAGACTTCCTTTAGAATATTCTATATTTATTTGTGCAACGTTTCGAGCTTTTTCCTCCTTTTTCTAGTACTATTATTCAATATTATGTTGGTGTATAATTTCTCTTGAATTCTACCTCAAGCTTTTTCTTATGGTTTTCACCCAATTCCATATTTTGTTTTTATTTGTAAGGGGTTGTTTATTCTTTATATGTTAAAATTTTGAGGTGAAATTATATTCCAGCATTTTCCATCTGTTAGTGTTTAAATTTTGTGTTCCTACATCTAGTTTTCATTTTTTTTTTTTTTTTAAGCCCTGCAAAGTGGAATGGAACGTCGGACAATAAATAGTTTGTTCTTTTCACCACAACCCTGACCATCTTTATATTTTAAATTATACGTTCAACTATTTATATATAAATTTTTTTATTTTACCTTGCATTGGACACACGGTGTCTAATCTATCTAATTTATAAGAATTAACTACCAAATTAGGTGATTTCCATAGCAAACAATTTTTTTTTAAATTAAAACTGAACAATATAAAGACAAAAATTGTTTGAAAAAAAAAATCCCGTCCTAAATAGATTAAGGATATAAGGGTCTAGTTAAATCATTATAATTAATATTAATGGTATATTCAAACCTGTTTTAGCAGTGAAATACTGTGTAATAAATTTTTTGTTTTTGAAATCTAGAATGGCCGTAAACAAATTCTTTTCAAAATCTCTCGAGGCTGCTAAAAATAAAAATTAAAAAAAGATGTAGAAAACTTAATGTAGTCCAGCTAACACATGCTTTGTTTCCAATGTGTTCTAATATCTCAACTCACTAATGAAGTATATGTAATATGGCTAACATCTAACAACAGCCTTATAGATCCACTCCCAACAGCCTGGAATACATCAGGCAACTTTAAGAGATATCCAATCATGGAATACTCATACCTGAAGCAGAGGACTCACTCATTTCAGATTAAAATTAGAACTATACATACTGTATTCTTACAAAATTAAAACTATTCATGCTGAATGAAAACAAAAAAAATCAAATATATAAAAATCAATATTTGTTTGTTGGTATTTTATGTGTTGCCACATTGATCATTCGATTTTGATGGCAGTTTTGCTAAATGTTTAGGATTTTCCTGGAAGGTTATAGGCTATTCTGATTTATCTGGTAAAAAAAAATATTATTAACAAAATTAAGCATTTTTGCCACATAGCATTTTCTTCATGCTTATTATAGGCCATTCGATATGTCTCTTTCTGAACAATAAAAAGAAAATTATATTAAATGATTTTTTATCAACTAAAAATTAAACAAAACATAATCAGGATTATAGTAAAGCAAATCATATTTGTTTATAGTGTCGTCTGAAATCTTTACATAACATTTTTCAATGTGGTTTAAAACTAGACATTTTTGAACTTAATTTGTTTGGAGGATTTTTTTTGTTTCTCATTGTGTCCATTATCCATATAATTTCATATTATAGTTCATTACACCTTTACTTTTTATCCAATTTTGATGTTAATACAACTGTTAGAAAGTTGAATGTTTGCTCTTTTTACTTAGATTTAATTTGATAGATTAGATAAGAATTCTTCAGAGCAGTCAATAGAAATAGAAACAAAATCCACCTACTTCCTGAATGGGGACGGAAAGCTCCTTACAAATATGGTGGATATACTCGCAGAGTGGAAGTGACATTTCTCCCAACTTCTCAACAAAGATCTCATGGAGAATGATGATGATGATGAGGAGAATCTCCATAAAGATAACCATAGTGATCAATGTATGGAACCACCTGATAATGAGATTTTGGATTCATGGCCAGGCTTAAAAATAATAAAGCGCCGGGCGCTTACGAATTGCCTACAGAACTACTTAAATCTGGAGGAAGCGAGCTAGTGAAAATACTCCAGAACATTTTCATTCAGATTTGGACAGATGAAACTTGGAATAAGAACATAATCTGTCCAATCCATAAAAAGGGTAATCGGATGGTCTGTGAAAATTATAGAGGTATCTCCTTACTCTCTTGTGCATATAAATTGGTGTCCAACATCCTCTTTCAACGCCTACTCTCCTTGCAGAAAAGAGCTTAGATCCGTACTAGTGTGGTTTATGGAAAGGACGATCCACAACTGACCAAATATTCTGCTTATGTATCAGGCTTGAGAAAGGACACAAATACAGGATCAAAACGCACCACCTATTTGTTGACTTCAAAGCAACATATGACAGCATTCATAGGGGACAGTTCTACAAAGCAATGAGAGAATTCAACATCTCTAAGAAGTTAATTAGAATGATTAAACTAACCATGAGAGAGGCGAGATGCATGGTGCTGATTGGGGGAGCAAGATCTAATGAATTTGTCTCAGGAAGAGGACTAAGGAAGAGGAATGCATTGGCCTGCCTTCTCGTTTTATCTCTTGAAAAGGCCATTAGAGAATCTGGAATTCAAGTGAGTGGAACAATATTCAGCAAAACAATACAGCTTCTTGCTTACACTGATGACATTGACATTGCTGGACGCCCTTTCCAAGCTGTCTCTGATGTATTTATGAAATTGGCTAAAGCAGCAAGAAAAATGAGACTTGAAGTGAATGCAGAAAAGACCAAATACATGTTCACAGAGGAAATCCCCAGGACCGGAGAATAGACTTTTGGAAAAGTCCCCGAGTTTGTGTATCTTGGATCACTCATAGTCCAAGACAATGTTGTGGAGCCGAATTGATAATAATAATAATTTTATAAAATTTAGATTTAATGCCCTTATAAGGGCAAATATTGATTTCAAATAAAGAAAACTTTTCATACGTTTTGTTTTTTATCTCTGGTTCTAATCTGTTCATTTAGATCCCCTTTGTATTTGTGCCTTTTGGTGTAGTTAATAGAGCCATAAACTACCGCCAAGTTTGGTGTAGATTGGTTGAGTCGTGTTAAGTTATTTCTATTTGTCGAATAGATAATAATAACTTGAATTGAAATAACTTTCAATCTGTCTACATCCCTAAATCTAGCAATTGCGAAGCATTGCCGGGTCTGCTAGTAATAGATAAAATAGAATTAAACCAATGTTCTGCCTGAAAGTTAGAAATGCAAAAGTATGAACCCAATTTGATTCTTCTAATAATTACTACTATGAATAACAAAAGTATTAATTAACAGTTTATTTACATTCTTCAATGAGTAAAATACATAAATAAAAACCTATCTCAATATCAACTAACCACAAGTGAAACAATATTAAAATTATTAATTAAAAACTAACTCTAACAAGGAATATTACATAGAATATAATAAATAAATAATTTCTTTTTTATTCTTTATACATATAAACATATTGACAATTATCTTACAAAAATATAAAAATTAGGTTAAAAAACAAAACAAAAAATTTACATTAAAAATTATCAATGCTAGCCAATAAGTAACAGGATATTAGGAGAAAGAACTACATTATGTTCATGTGAAGAAGCACTGTTCACATAAACATGAGTTGAGTGTAAGGGCATAAACACAGTCGATGACAAATTGTCGAGATTTAGGAACATTTAAGCATAATAATTATTTTTATATGTTTTAATGTCACTATATTAACTCCATTCTTGACATAGGAACAAGGGTCACCACCCTTGTAATATCAACACATTACTTTATAGAACGTTCAAATCTTCTAAATTTCTTAAGAATCAATATATGACCAACAATTGATAATTTGAATCCTCATCTTACAGTTAGTACCATTGTTGTGACAAGAAACTCTATTTTTAATATGGAAAATAAATTACATAAAAATTAATCCGATGGTAGTACAAAGGACAACTGAACAGTTGTTACTACCATCAGACAGCCCTGACGAAGCCGTGCAAAGTGGGGCGAAACGTTAGATAATAAATAGTTTTCTTTTACTATTTTGATAGCTTTATTGACCGCCACCCGGACTATCTTTCTACAATCCACTTCATATGGTCAACTATCTTCTTCCAATGTGAAAAATAAATATTTTATTTATAACATTAAATTGATATTATTAGAGATTCAAGTAAATTTATCAAAATTGGAAAACAAACTAAAATTCACAGCTTTGATTTAATAAGATCAGCCCATTATTCTTGTTAATGCTTTACAAAGTTCCATTTATAAAAAGGGTTAAAACAAGGACAACTTTCTTTTAAAACCTCTGGGAATGAAACTATACCAATTTTTCTTCAAATAGTTCTACTTATTTCAACCAAAATAAAGAGAAAAATAACAAGAAACAAATTATTGTCTTTTTACTCCCTGAATGTCAAGAAAATTAAGCCATAATTTATATTTAAGTTTATTGAACATTAACAACCTCAATTGTCTCATGTAGATTCACAATGTAAGTTTATACAATCATATTGTAAAGTCACAATATTACTTTTAAATTCAATACAATAAAGGAGATTGAGATATTTTTTCTTTTTATTCATTTATATATCGTTTTCCAATTTCAGCCACTTTTAAATGTTGCTCAATTAAACTTAAGTTTAACTATCAGAAGTCTCCTCTTCCTGTTTTAAATAAATGTTTCAAAAGTGATATAGCACTGTCGTCAAATTGGGGTTTAGCGGGGCGGGATGGCCGGGAAGATTTAGATTAGCAAGCATGAACATTAACAAAGCACCATATGATTCAGCAGGATTTTAGTATAAGCATTCAAATCATCTTTCATTTTTTTAATAGTTATAGGTTATGGTAATTTTATAAATAAAAATAAAAACTATAACAATTAATTTTCCTTAGCCATTAAAACATATTAAAATAATATACAAATCACATCTTGACAATTGACTGACCAGGAAACATAACTTCAACAGAAACATAGTTAGAAAACCTTACATAAATTAATTAATCACATAAACCTAAAAGGATGAGTAAAATAATCGATTGAGCAAAATAAATACTTGATGTTTATAAGGCTCAAAAAAAAAAGAAAAGAATCACAGACTGTAATTAAATATAAATTGTATTTCCTTGAAGAGGGTAAGGCAGTTGATTATAATAATAATAATAATGTCTTACAAACGTTTACGGCACCCTCTGGTGTCTACTTTGCTAAGATATCTCAAGTATTCGCTCAAAAAAAAAAAAAAAACTTGAATTACAAAATGTAAAATAAAACACATTAGTAAGACTGCAATCTGATAGCATCTCGTCAACATTAACTGAGTCTCAGAAAAATTTAGGCTGACCTGAACAAAATGGGCAATCATATTGCCATTTTTAATAGCTATACCTACAAGCAAAGCCATGTAAAATTTTTGATTATTTTTAATGAATCCCTGAATAACATTAGAGTGTTTTCAGGCATTTAGTATTTAAATTTTGTACATCCTCAAATACTAAAGGTACAATATATATAACATACTGAATTAAAAAGAAAAATTTAATTTTAAAACTACCTTGAGAGAATAAGATACAAATTCACTCAAAATTTAAGAAAGCTTAAAAAAAAAAAAATTTATATCTGGAAAATAATATATGAAAATCCTTCTATTGCACTTTCCATTGAAAAGGAAATAAATCCTATCTGTCACACCATTTCAGAATCGAAAAATAGAATTTTTTTTTCCAGATACAAGAGTATTACCAGAAAATATGAAGACCAACTCCTTAACTTTCCAACTACAATTCAAGCTTTTTTTTTTTTTACCTAATAAACTTTGTACATTACTGTGTTAGTTTCCAAGCTAGATAATGATACTAAATTTTTTTATTTCTGAAATATATTTTTATAAAAAAGAAAGAGTCGATGGATAATAATTTAATTAAGTAGTTTATTAAATAAAAAATTAATCTCAACCACTACAACCCATGAAGTGTCAATGGTGCAGTTCATAGTAAGGAAGTACTATTACTAGAACAACGGTTGTGCAAGGAGACGATTTGGTCAGAATCCCGCTCAACCACCATATTTTTCCCTAATTAAGAGTACTCAATTTATAGGTAGGGGCTCCCGAACCCACAGTGTTGACTCAAGGCTACAGCAACAGAATAGATAATTATCTGTCACAGCCAGATTCGAACCCGGATCCTTGGAGTAAGTAGCTCAGTGCCTTATCACTGTGCCACCCAGCTCCCCTAAGCATTTTATTAACTAATTTAATTCATAAGAGGTTTGGAAAGAGTGGGCTGCATAATTAGAGTCCATTCTCCCATCTCATGAAAAGTAACATTGTTTTCTTTTAGAAGAACAAGTATCTCCGAAACGCTTTGTCCTACCTGCTTACTCTTTTTTTTTATAATGTTATCTATAATCGAATGAAACAAAATAACAATGAATTAAATTAGACTTGTTAGTCAAAAGAATAAGGTAATAATTCTTGAAAATCAATAAACTAATTAACTTGGTCGTTCTAAAAACGTATTAGTTTCCATTTTGCTGGAAAAATGATTACAGCATGACAAATATGGAATAAATTAAAAAAAATAAATAAATAAAATGATGACAATAGTATCAACATTTTTGATGAAGGTAATGAATCTGGTTTGATCTTGAAAAACGATCGTGATGCCCTTAACAGTTCTAATAACCTTTATTCAGACAGTAACTTAGATTCACAATGGGAAAAATCTTTACTGAAGAGACCTGCGACAAGTTGTCAAACAGTTCAATTTATATAATATCAAATTAGCATTATTTTTTTTTAGTAACCCCATTTGGCAAAATATGATTTTCAAGTATCAAAAGAACTACCAACTAAAACATACTCATGTACACCATAATCTACTAAAGTTTTCATCTTTTTTGTTTTGTTTATTCAATATTTTCTCAAAAAAATTTAACATTGTTTGTTATTAAAAAAAACATACTTAATAGTATTGAATATTTTTGCTGGTATACACCACTCTTTTTCCCAAATTTCAACATTTTATTAACTATTAATTACTTTTATGAAGAAGTGACCTGCATATATTTGAATTTTCCAGCATATTGAAGAGATATCCTCAGATACTTACAAAGCAGTTAATGATAACTACTAACACATAAATAAACAGTGACTTTAAGCCTTGATGAAATCACTAACGGTTTGGCTACAGCAAAAGATAATCCAAGCAAAGTAACCACAACTTCAGGTGAAAATAGATTTGTAGAAACAAATCCTAAAAAGTATTTAGAGAAACAAAGCTTTGCTAACTTTTATTTCATTAATTACATTAAGCATAACAAAAAAAAAGTCTTTTATAACGATCTATGCACATAGCTCACAACCATACCTCACAGAATTAAAGTAAGTTTGCATGAAGCTGATGAGTAACTTATAGTTTAACTAATGTTATATCATAAGTCAACTGCTTTAATAATCAAATAACAATAACGATAATAAAGACAGACAACATACTATGTAGGACTGGCCTCGATGAGATCGAGGAGGTGCTTGATGTTCTTGACATGACCAGAAAGATGGTAGATGGGCGCCATAGCCTTTGAGAGCTCTTCGCATTTGGCCATCAGTTGGTACATGGCCTTGATGTTGGCATCGATGGCATCACATGTCTTGCAAACGACACCCGTATACACCTCCAAGCAGTCAACTGTTAGAGAAGATATGTCATGGAGAGTATCGGAGAGTGATTCGGTGAGTGAGTCGACCGAGGCAGCAACGGCGCAGGCCTCTGACTCGAGGGCAGCAAGGATCCCCCTTGGCGAGGCTAGCCTAAGCTTTGCTTCCAAGTCATCGGCTACAAAGCTTATCATCTGACCCTCTTTGGTCACAGTGCCCTCGAGTCTGTTCAGCAGCTCCAGCTGGCTCGGCCGACTGCCTCCTCCAACCTCAACACTGCTCTCGCAGATCTCGCTGTAAGATGCTGTCATGTCTTCCATGTCCCCACCGCTCATTTCCGCTGTAGGGCAAAATAATTATTACTATCTAACAATAACAAAAAAAAAAATTAACAAAATATTAAACATATCCTCATGTGAATAATATAAAACAATATTAAATGAAAGTTTTGATCACAATTTTTAAAAGTCAATATAATTCTGCACACCAAAAACAGAAAATTTTCAAATTGAAAAGACAAAATTAAGATAAAGTTATAACAAAAAGAGATGAAATGTGATTTGAGGAAATGCATAATAGAAATGAAGGAAATAGATCATAATAAGAAGCGACAGAAGGATACCAATAGATGGAGTAAATGAAAAAAGGAAGTTATAAGTTTATTGGCACAAATAAGTGACTAAGACGCTCCACGATTATTACAACTTGATTATTAAGGAGAATTCAGAAAACCAAAATTCATCAAATCTGATCCTATCAATGAACAACAGCAAGAATGAGTTAGCAAAGTGTTTTTTATATTTTGGTCAAAATTGTTTTTATAGCTCAAACTTAAAAATAAATTCATTAGATAATTTTTTTTTTTGTAGGAGGAAGTTTATTTATTTTTTTATATCGATATAAATCACCAACTTCTTACTATACAATTTTTTCTTAGGAAGGGTTACCTTGTTGAAAAGTAAAGAAAAAAAAATCATCAAACAATCCATTGCTATATGATAAAATGTTTGAATTACAATTACTGAAACTACAAATTTGGCAAAAGGGCCCTTCTTGTACATGACAACTCAATTATCAGAAATATGCAATAATGATACTTAAAATTTTCCAAGATTTTATTTTCAATTCAATTTCCAAAAATGTATTCTATTTTAATTTTTAATGATATATGGAGAAATGTAAGTGGATCTGTACTTGGTAAACAATGCACGTTGATATATATATAATCTAAAAAACGTAAAATATTGTTTTATTGGAGAAAAAAAAAAGAAAAGGGAAGTAACTCAAAGAAGATTTTCTGGTTAATCTATTCTTTTGAGGATTGACATATCACTGACTCATTTTTTAAAAATTTCTTTGGAAGATATTTTTTTCCATGCTTTAAAGAAATTTACAAACTCATCAGGAACCGATACAAAACACTGGACAACTCAGCCTGCCTTAAAGAGCATGCATGCATTCAAGATCCAGATGGCAATCTCAAATTTTATTATTACCTTAAACAGCTGAGATAAAATAATGTATTTTTTTTTTCCAAATTCTATTACAATCTTAAAAATATAATTATATTAATATTTACAATAAATCAACCAAATCCATTCAATATAAAAGTATACACTAATATGGAACAGAGGCCAGCAACCAAATCACTCAATCCAACATCAACAAAATCATAGTCATGACAAGCCACAGGTTTTGCCAGTATTTTTTTCCTAGCTAATTTATGAAGTTTATTTTAATTTGATTAATTCTTTTTCTTTAAAATGGAAACAATTTTTTTTGGTTTTTTTTTTATAAATATAAAAATATTAAACTACAAAAGATCAATAAATGGATATATATCCAAGGAATGTATAATTCACATTATCCTTATTCCTTTTGATTAGTCCCATAGATGTTCCTCCATATTGTTTAGATATGATGGCCACTCAAAACATAGGATTAAAACATGTTTTAGGAATCAAAAAAGAAAAAGTGAGCACATTTTCTCAACCGAGTGTTGTAAAATTCTTCTTGGAAATGTAAATTCCTATCAAGGAGGATTAATCTCGCATAATTTTCACAGAAGAACATAAATATTATTTTATCAAATCCACAACAATATCTTTTTGCAATATAAAATTCATTATTTAAAAAACCTTCTTTCCTAATAATGAGAAATTTTTATTTATTATTATAACCAATGCAATATAGGTTTCAGTTTCCATTAAATAAAACTGATTAATATAGTATAAACAGTATTTAGGTTTATAATTACTTGTCTGATAGATAGACTAATTACTATGTCTAATGATAGATGTACTAGTACTTGTCTAATTACAGATAGACTAGTTACTATATTCATACTAGCCTTACTTTGATTATCGCATCAAATAAATCAACAATTTAAAATAATAAAAAAAAAAAAAAAAATCTAAAACTAAGAAACTAGTCATGCACAGATAAAAATAAAATAATATAAAAGATTTTCCATGAAGAAAGTTGCCAACCTGTGTTCCATATATTTACAAACTTAAAATTTCATTACCTCTCTCCTACAGAACCCGGCAGTAACGGAAGGAATCCTCTAAAACTGGACAACAATTTACTTCCTACGAAAGATCAACAACATTATATTTCAGTATTTATAGTTCCTTTTCTACTTTTTAAGATGGCTGTTTAAGAAGAAGCGATAGTTCTAAAGAGAAAGAAAAACAGGGCGCAGTTAATATCATTGTTGCCCTGAACTTAGAGGAGAACCAGCCACTACTGGACGCCACTGCTCCCTAAATATATTAATTAGATATAATCAAGGAAGCATATTACATTATGTAAGCATGTGTTAAATTATAATATAAATTAATACTAAACATGCTTATTTACAAGGCGTTGGAAGATATAATATTCCAATAATGCCTATTCCAACACCAAACTGTAACAACACTCATAAATATTTATGTATAGATTGATTAATATTCTCAATAGGCTGGTTACAGGAGATGATGCGTAGCGGAAGCAGCCAACAGATATAGAAGGGGTAGCGTCTTCGCACCAACCACCATGACAGTTAGCATCTACGGTTTCTGTTATCTCGACGCTATAAATATTGAAAAAATGTTCAGTATACCTTGTTCTTATGGCCGTCAAACATGTATGCCCTCACTTCCTCATCAGCTTGTATTACAGAATCATCAGAGCGCTCAGACTCTTGTCTTGTTCTTGGCCGGTAGCTATCTACTCCAATCCTACTATCTACTTTTTTTTCAACCTTTCTGGCATTACTTCCCCTCCTAGGAGAAACCTGCTTGACTAGTTTAGCTGAACTAAGGTGTTCCTTCGAAAGAGAAAATTGCTTGCTTTCTCGACTACTGTCTAACCTAGAGCTGAGGCTATGACTTGTTTTAACTGTTGAGCTCGTCTGTGTACTTCTTCTGGAACCTAAAAAGTAACTATTTTTAGTCTCGTTCTGTATATATATTAACTTTTATTTAAAATATTGAAATATTTAATTAATAAATCAAAAATATGTAAAACCAATGCATATGAATTGAAAAACAATAAAAAAAAATATTGGAAGAAGATAGTTGACCATTGATTGCAGATAGTCCATATAGGTACAAAATAGTAGAAAAAAACAATAAAATGTTAACCAATGTTTGCAGGACTTCATCAGGGCTAAATGAAAAAAAGATACAAATTTTGTAAGAAGTGAAAAAAATTATACAAAAAAAGCAAGAAATTATGCAAAAAAGAATATTAATAAAAAAGAAGAGAGATAAGTTAAGGAAATACAAATATAGATGAAGAAGAAACTAATTAATAATAAATACAGTCATGTTTGATAGAACTGTATTATATCGTCTACAATTCTATCATATGGCTGTATTTATTATTAATTAGTTTTCCATTCATCTTTTTTTATATTTCCTTAACTTTATTCTCTTTTCTTTTTTTTTTATTATTATTCTTTTTTGTATAATTTCTTACTTTCTTTGTATATTTTGTAATATGCTCTTTTTTAGTAAATAGTATATTTTGATGTATTAAGGGTTTTTAATATGTTTTATTTTATGTATCATTTTAATATTGTTCATTTGTTCTGTTTATCCAAAAAGCAAGCTAACCAAGTTTCATTGTTTATAATAACTTTGTGATACAAAAACAAAACCAAGATGGCGGTACCTTGAATCAAGGCCACGTTGAGCAGATTCAAATATCATAAAAACTATTTTAACTCATCCCCTCATAATTGAAAATACAGTAAATTAAAGGAAAAATAGAAATCAAGAAATAGTGCTACAGAATAATATTCAGAAAGTAAATCATTTGGAAAAATCCCTAACTGTTGTACGACAATCGATGTTTACATGTAACCTCAAGGCAGGTTTTGGTTTTGGAGGATTTTATTCGTGTCTGGGGTGCCGAGAAGAGAAATGATGTCTTCAGGATGAGGAGGTCCTCATCAATTTCTGTCAAGAGGAAGCCATTTTGGACGCTAAGACAAGAACAATAAGAAAAAGGAAGACACCAAGGATCAACGAAAGAAGATCGTGAACTTGGTTAGTTTTGTTATAACTAAATTTGAATACATTGTAAAATAGATATTAATTTAATTAAGTTAATAGTAAAAGTGTTTGTATTCTGATTGCCTAGCAACTACACGCCCTGAGATTAAGAGTCTTTTATATAATAAACTTATATTATCCATTTGGTATTAATATTCTTAATTTGAACCCAAGTTATCTCTTATATTTGAAATAAGTTTTATATAACTATCAAAATTCTTTTTATTTTATTTTAAATAATTTATAAAATTATTACAATTTATTCAAAGTTTTTGTCACTTCTCACAATGTATGTATCTTGTTTACACTTAGCCCTGAAGAAGCCCTCCCAAATAGGCCAAAACTTTGGTTAATAATAAATAGTTTTTCTACTATTTTGTACCTTTATTGACCCTCACCCAGACTATTTCTCTACAATAAAAAATATATAAGTAGTTTCAGAACGAAGCAAAAACTCCAGACTTTTCCAAACTTTTGGTAGCATGACAAAAAAAAAAAACTAACTTTCAATATTAGATTTGATACTAATCCTAATGATTATCCTTGTTGTTTTGGGAGAAAATTTCAGCATTTCATCAAAATAATTATGTTCACTACATTTAATCAAAAATTGGAGATTACTTTGATCCTATGCTACTCATATGTACCTTTTAATAATTAAATTAGTAACTTAAAATAAGAATAAGTACCTAAACATTTCTCTCTGAGTTAATAGAAGTATATAAAATCAAAATCATAGAGTCATCATATATAAAATCAAAATTTAGTACATCATAAAAAAAATTATTAATATGATAGATCAATAATTTTCTTAATGCTTCAAAATGGTTATACACCTTGTTTAACAGATAAAAAATTAAAAAAACCATTATAACACTAAATTATTTGCTCTTAATTTGCAAATAAAATTGAATTTGTTTGATGCCTATCTTTTTCCTTTGAATAAAATCTATCTAATAATGATAAGAAGAATGAAAAATACTGGAATGCAAGAGAAAGGTAGTTCACGGATGAATGCCTTAACCAAAAAGGCAGAAAGTTTGGTGGGTTAGCAGTTCAAAGAAACTGGCTTGAAACATTTATCAATTGTAAACTCATAAACACTTACGCATATAATCACATGAAATATGAGTATATTAACAGTAAATGTGAATAAAATTAATTAGTTTTTTGTATCTTTTTTAGCCCTGACGAAACCCTGCAAAGTGGGGCGAAATGTCTCTAAATAAATAGTTGTTAACTATTTTTTGTTCCTTTTTTGCCACACCCCCAACCATCTCCTTTATATTTTTTTATTATTTGTACAGTGTTTCAGCCACAGTTAAGACTAGTTTAATTTAGTATTAATATTAGTAATATCAACCAAGCATTTTAATTTTTTAATAATATTATATAAAAATGACTGTTATGGATTACATTTTTATTTTTTGTTATAAATAAATTTTCTATACCCTTTCCCAATAAAAGTAGTATTGCTCCAAGCTGGAACCAGCTTGATTGGGATGTAGAAGCCAGAATTAAACTGTTCAATTAATTTTTTTTTTTTGGTTAATTAATTTGATTCTGTAAAGTATATACCTCTATATCCCTAATAACCAAGTTTTAGATACTTTTTACCATAAGCCACTGTAATAACAGGTTTTGTATAAAAATGTGGTGAACTTCTCATGTACTTGCTACTAACTCAGTCAGTATAAATATAATTTTTATAAAATAATTTAACTAAGCACAACTATACGATAGCAGAAAGAATAAAATTATTTTATAACTGCACAAACATAGGAATATAATTTTCTGAAATATTTTTTGTAATGGTAAAAAAATACTAAAAGAAAAACTAAATTAATTTTATTCATCTTTGTATAAAAATGTGGAAAAATTCTCATTTACTAACAATAAATAGACCATATTCATTTTTATTCGCTAGTTATAATAGAAGACAACTGAAATATTGCTACTAACTCAGTCAGTATAAATATTATTTTTAAAAAATAATTTAACTAAGCACAAATTCCCATAGTAGACAGAATAAAATTATTTTATAACTGCATTTAACATGGGAATATAATTTTCTGAAATATTTATTGTAAGGGTAAGAAAAAATACTAAAAAAAAAATTAATTAATTTTATTCATCTTTTTATAAAAATGTAGTAAACTTCTTATTTATTTAGAAAAATAGGTACACCATATTTATTTTTATTCACTAGTTATAATAAAAGAAAACTGAAATATTGCCACTAACTCAGTCAATATAAATACTATTTTTATAAAATAATTTAACGAAGCACAAATATACCATAGCAGACAGAATACAATTATCTTATAACTGCATCAAACTTAGGAATAATTTTCTGAAATATTTTTTGTAATGGTAAAAAAAAAAAAAAAATTAATTTTATTCTGTCGAAATTTCATAAAATATTTAAAGGTTGTCTTACATAATGATATAAAAGAGAACTAACCTGAACCTTGAGATCTCTGGACTCCAGCCCTACTCGAGTAGACTTTCGTAGTCACCGTTATGCCCTCTTGCTTCAAAGGAACAATATGGCCGACCCAGCCATTGGAAACCTTTTCAAAACTTCTTAAAGGTTCCCGAGTCACTTTCTTTCCCTTCGTCTCTGGTGTGACTTTGACGACTCTAGCTGACCTACTAGTCACAGTGTCTGATTTTACATCTTGATTTTGCGATTTCCTACTCTTTCCTTCATCCTTGGAAACAACGGGGCGTGAGTGACTCCTGTCTGATTCTCGACTTTTAGTAATACTTTCTTTAGATCTAACTCTCTTTGAAGATATTGAACTGTCTGTTCGCGAAGCAACTCTAGTTGTCGGCGTTTTAGATGTCCTACTTTTTTCTACAGAAATAGATGTGACTGTTCGAGGTTTCGGTTTAGGGGGGACTTTGCTTTCCTCTTTCTTAGGAACAGGTTCTTTCTTTCCCCTGGGTGCTGGAACTGGTTCTTCATTTAACAAATAAGGAGTTTCTTTTAATTTAACATCTTTATTATCATATATTGGTTCATTAAAAAGGTTCTTAGTGATTTCCTCTCTCTTTAATTGAAATTCATGCTTGGCTTCAGTTTCAGGTCCCAAGTGAACCTGCGTCACAATCTTCACAGGTTTTAATTTGGGTTCTTTTTTACTAACCACTATTTCCTTATTATCAGTTTTTGTTGCTAAATTCAAGGTTACTGATGTTTTAACTCTATCATTACTCTGTGTTTGTTTCTTTTCTTCAGCAGATCTCTTCTGAAGAATCTGTTTCTGACGTAATTGGAACTCATGTTCGACACTATTTTGAATGAGATTTTGCAATTTAGGACTGACATTTCCGAGAAATGATATACTTGATTTGACATCCTGATCAAGTGGAAGCCTCGACACGCGAGAGATATCCAGTACAATATCACTAATACTATTCCTTTTGGACTTAACATAATCTGATTCAGAAACACAATCAGTTTGGACGATTGGTATGTTCCTAACTTCCGGTTTATTTGTTTCATCACTAGGATATTTATCTGCATCTTTTTCATGGGAGGAAGGGAACTTCAATAAATCTGTATATCTCAAATTGTGGCTCGATTCTTCCTCTTTGTAAGGAACATCATTGTTGCTAACTTCTTTCCTACCATGATAGAAATCTGAATCTTTATTAGAAGATGACTTCATATTAGAGAGAGTAGCATAATCGTCATCCGATAACTTATAATGAGATTTCAACAGCTCTTTTTCCTGAGATGAAAAGCCTCTGCTTCCATATATATATAAGTTGTCTTTCAGCCTTGGATGTTTATCAAGATTTTTCACAAGATCATTCACATTCGAGTGATTTTCAGGATGAAGTTTTTCTGGGATGTGACTTGTTTCTTTTAAGAATTTATCTCTAAATGATGGCTGCTTCACTTTTTTAAAAAACTCTTTTCCTTCTGATTCAATTTTTTCTATATCAAAATTAAGCTTTTCTGGAGAAGAATGACGATATTTTGTATCCTTACCTTCAGATTTGATTGTTCTTTCAAATGTTGGAAGTTTTTCTCTTATAGAAGATAAAAGCTTTGCATCTTGAGGATCATGGAAAGGACTACTAGAATCTTCCTTATCTGATTCATTAGACTGATTTGAATCCTCACCAAAATCATCCATATCTCCAAAATAATGTTTAGGTAAGCTATTACCTCCACGATTTCTAGAACCTCGATTCCTTTTCTTTTTCCTATAAACCTGAGTTGGAGGAGGTTTTTCATCTGTTTCTACAATATTGATCTTACCAGAATCTGGAGCAAAATGAACTTCAGTTTTACAAAAGCCAACTTTTTTAACTTTCTTTTCATTACTTTTTTCTAATGTGTTAACAACATCAGCAACTTTTCCTTTACTGATACCTGTAACATGAAAATTAGATTCATCTTCTTCTGGATCTATTAGCACCAGGTTGCCTTTGCCCAGAGTAACAACAGACGTCTTCTTATTTGTCGGTTTCTCAGGTATCACATGCATATTGAATTCTGGAATATCTCTCCGTAAAGGCTCATCAAAAACTTCAGTAATTTCTACTGAACTAGGCTTAAAATCTTGATCTGATTCTTCATCAGCAAGTTGCACCAAAGGTTCAGCAGGCATCTCATCACTGAAACCTTTACTAAAACCGACATTAGATGATACTGACCTAGTAACTGATCTTTTGGTCACTCCATAAGAGGTCACTTTCCTAACACCAGAAGGAGCTTTATCATCGGGAATATCCTTGACAACCATCCACGCCCCCTCTTCTCTACACTCAATTTGTTTTCTCAATTGAGTAACCTTGGTAAGAGTACGGAGTTCTGCGATTTCCGACTCCATATCTCCTATATTCGAGAAGGGGTCAGAATTCGCAAACCATTCACTGTTCTGTTGCATATATGTTCTGATCATACTAGACAATAAATGTTCCACATTCCAAGGTTACAACATATAAAGTAAGGTCACTGACATTAATCAAAACACAAAACAATTACAAAAAGACTTCATAAAATGACTAGAAACATTATAAAAATAAAAGAGAAAATTCAATAAACAATGCGAATCTCGAGGAATGACGAGCCAAACATTAGGAACATCTGGAGATTCATTTCGGCACTAGGGACCCATTAAAAGTTCAAAGGATCATAATTTACTATGGACGCGATATTAACTAGTGACTAAAGAGAACAGTAAGTGAAAAACAGTTAAATGTCAACGAAAAATACATACCAGAAATGATAATTGTCAAAACTAGTAGCCCGTAACCTATAAAGTGTGACTATGAGCAACAAACCCACACACTGACGAATTGACTTAAAAGGAAAAGAATCCCCACTCCAGGGAATAAAGGAGAGAGAGGGAGAGACAAAAGACAGTCATCCGGACCAGGACGACTCGTTTAATAAATAATTCTTCTCTATTAATGCTACTTATCCCAAACTATTATTACAGCGTTGTTATGGCAGCCTTTTTATTGATAAATCCGCTCATCTTATCTACTCTAATTATAGCCAGAATAAGTATGAATAACAAATTACACTTATTATGATGTAATCACCGCTGTCATTTATGATTCAACATCTCTCGCTTTCTACAATTACTATTTTAACTTCCTTAACTGTCCATTTTCAAAAGTTTTACACATGTATATGTCTAAATAATTCGAGATAAATCTTGGTAATGGACAGAATAAAACTGCATGCTGTCTAGATTTATGAATTGACAAGGTTTTGAGAAGAAAATTAAAATTCACTTAATTGCTTTAGAAATACTGTGTACAAAACTAATTTCCAAATTTTACAGTTTTTAAAAATTCAACCAGGTTAATAGAACATCATACTTTCGGCTTACAAGTGTAACAGGAAATTAATTTGTTTTTTTCTCAGTTTTATGTTAAAAAGATTAAATTTAAAGAATTTATTGATATCATAAAGATCTGCTTGTAAACAGTAAACTTACTATTTCCATAACATTGAAAAAAAAAAATTATCATCAAATATCTCAAAATTTCAATTTTTGATTTAGTCTATTTCATTCGTAAACCAAAGGTATAAAAGTAAGTATACAAGTATATTTATACTATACATTGGTAGATAATTGGTTTTATTTAAGAAATAACAGGGTGAAAAAAAAAATTATTAAGAATATTTCACCAGAGCAAAATTATATTTTAATATTTAATGGTGTGGGAGTGGATTGCCCAACGGTAAGGCACTATGCTAACTCTAAGGGTCCGGGGACAGGGGCAGATAATTATTTATTGTTTCACTATGAGTTAGCCCTGTGGGTTCGGTAATGTGTAATAAAGTATCCTTAATTGGGTAAAAATCTGGCAGTCGAGCGTGATTCTGACCAAATCGTCTCCTCGCACAACCGTTGGTCTAGTAACAGTACTTCCTTATTAAGTACTGCACCCCTGATCCTTATGGATTTTTGCGGGACAGGTTTATTTATTTTTTTTAAATATTTAATGGTTCAGTTATCATTAAATGATAATTTCCTCGAGCATAGTTATCTATTTACTTGAATAAGTGCGATGATGTCAGATTATAAAAAGTTTTTGAAGTCAGTCCCTTCTAAGAAAGATATACTAAAAATAAAACATATTTTATTTTTATTGAAACTCCTTTTAAATTTTACTGACGGCATGTCAATATTATTGTATTGGTGTATTGAGGAATATTGCGTCCGTAATGTTTGCTGAAACATAAAATAAACTTATCAATATATGTTCATAATATTTCAATTGCAAATTTTAGTGTTATTTACAAGCGAAGTTAATTGGTAGTTTTATGGACATTGGTATTAATGGATTGACTAATAATGAAATAAAGCTAATTGCTACAATAAAACAGGAAGATATTATAATTATATAACTATTCATTTAATTTTACTACTCATTGCTAAAATTGTTTAACTGTAATTAGCATGTATTCAGTAATTCAGATTGTATTATTTTTTAATAAAGTGTAAGCAGGAAAAAAAATTCATTTGTCTTGTTTTTTGCTAAATGTGTTCTTCAGTTAAACTTCATTTTTTACGACCCTATTTTATTATTCCAACTTTTATATACAATAAAATATTACACAGTGATTACAAAACGTTTTTATATAGTTTATAGATTAAAGTTCTTTCATAACATGAATAAAGAATGTAAAAAAAGATATATCTTTCATAGTGATCAAAATGATAATATGACAGTATTAGGTCGATAACAAGTGGGCGCAACAATATTCAGCAGAACAATACTGCTTCTTGCTTACGCTGATGACATTGACATTGCTGGACGCTCTTTCCAAGCTGTCTCTGATGGATTTATGAAATTGGCTAAAGCAGCAATAAAAATGGGGCTTGAAGTGAATCCAGAAAAGACCAAATACGTGGTCACAGAGGAAATTCCAAGGCCCGGTGAAGAAATCAGGATCAGAGAATATACTTTTGGAAAAGTTCCCGAGTTTGTGTATCTTGGATCACTCATAACCCAAGACAATGTTGTTGACTCCGAAATTAAACGAAGAGTCCTATGTTATTATAGCCTCAGTCCCTATTTTAGGAGTCGTGCCTTATCTAAGGACACCAATATTTATACGTATAAAACAATTATTCGGCCAATTCTTCTGTATGGCTCGGAAATGTGGACTATCTACAAGGCTGGTGAGCATAACCTGATGGTCTTGGAGAGGAAGATTCCTTGTAAAATATTTGGAGCTGTCAAGTATGACCAGATATAGAGACGTCGAACAAATCAAGAGCTCGAAGATTTATATAAGGAACCAGACGTTGTCCAGTTTGTGAGGCTCAGTAGAGTGAGGTGGGCAGGGCATGTTGCTCGGATGGCTGAGAGTGATCTGCCAAAGAAAATAGTGACAGAGGTATTACATGGAGCAAGACGCAGACGAAGACCACGTCTTCGATGGAGTGATGGTGTGAATGGTGATGCCAGGACCATGATAGAAGTGAGGAACGGGATGGCGGCCGCACAAGATCGTAATGATTGGTGGAGGCTGATGCAGTAGGCTAGGACTCGACATCGTGTTTTGGAGCCAAATTAATAATAATAATAATAATTAGGTCGATGAAATAAAAATTTCATTTAGATCTAATAAGAGGAAATGATGAAAAAAGAACATCAACCAAAGAATAAGAATAACGTTTAACGTTCAGAATAATTATTATGCTGGATCTACACGTTTGCCACATGCGCCAAATCCAAGATGTACAAATGCTTGGTAAACAAAAGTAGCTACAAACGACGGTACCCTTGTTTTGTTCTTCTGAAATTAGTCTACTATTACATTCGATTTACTCCATCTATAATTATTCCATTTTCATTATAAAAATGAAGAAAATAAGGATATGCGAAAAGAAAGAATACATAAATATAAGAAAAGTAGGTTGTAGGTGATAAAGATAGTGCTACATAACCGATAATTTCAACCTTCTTTCTAGAATTTTTATCAAAAACTTTTTAATTAAGTACTTGGACATGTGATGACTTCATGAATATGTATTTGTGCTATAGTAAATAAAAAATAAACGGCTAAAGTTTGAAACAATGTATTTACACGGATTTTGGCTAAGATTTGAAACAATGTATTTACACCGAATCGACAGAATTTAAAAATATACAACCTTAAACAAAAGTTAATTGTTGAATTTGAAGGTTTGGGAAATTCTTTAATTATTTTAGAACACAAATAGCACAAATATTCATCTGTTGGCAGTTCTAAAACTATGCAAACTGAAAACAAACGTGTGAATGCAGTACAAGTGCCCTTTGATTTGTTCCCAAAAACCGACACTCGACGGATTGGCCGCAAATTCAGATCAGCTCGTACCAGACAATCCAAATAACTAATCCACATGTTTGACAAACGTGGAAAAGCACCTTTAGATTTTTAAATCCTGGTAGTATGGCCAGGACCATGAAATACCATGAGCATGTTTGCTAGTTGGCACAATTCCAAGACTTGTACTAAAACTTAGTAAACAAAGGAAGCAGCAAGCGTCGGTATCTACATGCTTGTTTTTTCGGTCATAACATTCGATTTAATCTATTTTTAATATAAAAAGGAACAAAATAAAGATAGGCGATATGAAAGGAAACGTAAATATCACCAATGTAGGTTATAGATGACAAAAATTCATACTAATAGTACAGAATAACCTATAAATTCAACCTTCGTTCTAGAATTTGTGTCAGAAATTTTTTAATTTAACTATCTAGACATAATGTCTTTGAATAAAACATTACATTCCTGCTATGTTAAATTAAAATTAATCTGCTAATGTTGATTAACAAGGTTTGAAACATGTATTTACACCGATCAATAGAATTTAAACACATATAACCATAAACAAGAGTTAATTATTAATTATTATAATTAATTATTATAATTAATTACTAACTCCAAATGTTCGGACATTTTTTAATTAAATAAAACACGGATAGCACAAACAGGCATCTGTTGGCAGTTCTAAAGCAATGCAAACTAAAAACAAACTGAGGATACAGCACAAGGGACCTTTGATTTGTTGCCAAAAACTGATACTCAACGTGTCGGCCGCAAATTCAGGCCAACTTGTACCAGCTAATCCAAATAACCCATCCACACGCTAGCACATGCGTGAATTTGCCATTGTTTGGCAAATGTATGGAGGGCACCTCGAGATGTGACAGCAAATTTTTGGCTAAAATCGAAAATAACCAAAAATACTACTTTATAGAATGGATTTTTCACATTTTTTTCCATTTTCTCCAAAACGGCTCCAACGATATCGATGAGCAATTACGTGGTCTTAAATATCAGGCAGGTTTCACCCTCAGTGAAATAGCCTGACAGGACTTAAATATCGAATTTCCAATAAATCTTCGAGTAAAGTATCTTTAATTATATTTGTTTGAAAAAAAATATTAAAAAACAGGTATAAATTTCATCAGTAACGTACAATGTATAAATACAAAATATTAAAGAATGTTATGAATAACAAAAGAAAAAATGGATAAGTCCAATTCGAATGGGAAGTACCGAGAATGCACCGAGACACATTCTCGAACACATGACTTTTTCGTTCTCTTTTGTTAAACTGTTATTTTCTTGACTGGAATATAATTCATATCTGTTATACCCACCTTGAGAAACCCTAAAATACGAATTTTTATAGGAACAAACAAAATTTTGTTCCTAATTTTTACCATTACTGATCTTTAGATTTTATTTTCGAAAAACACAAAATAAGGTTAATTTAGACAGGAGCCCTCTAGCAAACTCATAACTTAGGGATGCATGTAGATTAGTGAGTTGAAGTGAGTGAAAGTTATGTGATGCTTTTGTTTTATTGAAATTTGTTTTTTTCTCATTTAAACCATTCCTCATTTACTACTAGGTGTGTTTTGCGCTCTTTTGAACGAGATCGTTCAGGATCGAAGCTCTAGAACTTTCTTCAATTTGTATCATAAAGCTAGTAACGACTTCTGTCTTGGAAGAGTGTTGAGTGTTATTGTTTTTCAGGTTTTTAAGTAGTTATAATTTTAATTAGCGAAGAAAATTATGAATTAACAGTAAAAATGTATCAAAACAGGACTGCATATATAGAGGAACTTAATAATTTTATAAATTGCTCTAAAAATAGTTTTAATAATGTACTTAAAACTATAAATTGGACCAAACAATCTCTTATTTCTGGGAAGGTCATTATCTAATTTTGTTATTACTTTTTTGGATTCATTTGCGATTAAAATCTCATTTTTGTTATTAATATGTTTACTTATTCCACAGGAAGGTGAAACTCTACAAAATTCTGATGAAGATAAACCAGGTAATTCTTACCTTAATTTGTATATAGTTCTTGTTGACAATTGCCTTACTTTATTGATCAACTTGTTTGTATTTTAGTTGCTGACCAAGGTGTATTGGTGATGAAAGAAGAAAATCTTGTTGAAGGTAATTTATTTTTTTAAAAAACTTATAATTTAACTTTAAGATATTGATTAACTTTTTTGTATTATTAAATGTGTATAACATTCTATTACCAAAAGCATCTAATTAACAAGTAGTTTATCAGTGTTATTATTATTGTTCTCATTAATAAAAAAATACTGTTGAAACATCAATAACGGTTGATTATAGATCTATTTGTGTTGTTTCTTAAGATGTGTTTACCCTGACATGTTACAAATTACATTGTTCTCGATAAAATATTAATCATTGTTATCAATGTTATCTGTAGGGTAATCACACCTTTATAGGCTAATTTTCCGACTCCATATTTATTGTTATAACTGGAAAGCTGACTCCTGCATTGCAAACTATCTATATTGGCTAATCATTAATTCATACGGTTTCTGGTGTTTATTTCTGTTTCTCAATATATGATAGTTAATGGGAAAAAATTATTAATAGCATTCATCAAGTATTTATAGGGAATCATCAATAATTTTTAGGGAATGTTAAAATTAAAATATACCCAATTTTTATCATGAAAATTTGTTCAGTTGTATCCACTTGGAAGTTGTTTCTCTCTCAAGCTAGCAAAAATATACTCATTTAATACATTATCTAATACTGTCACTAAGTATAGATGATATTTTGCACTACTACAAACGGGTATCTGCATTACACCAGATAGTTAACAGCTTTATAGCTATCGAGTTCTACTTGGACAAAAGATAAATCCAGTAAGGATTATCCTTGCAGTTAATTTTACCCAGTTTAGACTGTTATAGAAATAATATTTGTACAATGAGTACCAATTCATAAGTATTCTGCACAGATGACGAGTCATACTGACTTCACCATACATTGAATTCTGGAAGTAGCCAAGTTTATAAGTTTACAGATTTGACTCATCTCAATACTGAAATTCACTTTCACAAATTTATTTTTGGGAAGTTATCACTGAACATTACTATAAAACAATCAAAGTTTTACATTTTCATTTTTATATTATAGTTGCTATTATGGATGACAAAAGAGTTGGCATTTATATTTTTTGGATATGGGGATGCAAAAGTATATAATGAAAACTATGTTTCTAATTCATATAAATCTGAATAAAGTAGTTTAGGGTTTGAGAACCTTAAAACATTCAAACTTAGTGGTATAGAGAATTAAATGCAAACATTATTTTAACGTTAATTAGTTGTTTGTAATGTAAAACCTCATATCACAGTAATGTAACTTTCTTTTAATATTTTAATTTGTGGTAAGAATTATTGGAATCTTGTATTAAAGATTAAATGCTTTTTGTACCTCTTCAACTGATGGAAGTTTTTCTCTTTATCATTTATAATTGACGACGTTCTGTGGATTTCGTTTATAGTGAAATAAGATCTGCTATTTGTGCAGTACTCTTGTGTAGTTGTACTCTTAAGTATTAGTTACAGTTAAAAAAAAAGTATAAGAAAAAGTAACTGATTTTAACTTAACCTAAAATTACATAAATATACTCTTATGAACTGGTAGGTTTTATCGGACACATACTTAGCTACTTTTTAGATTTATAGTGTGTAAGGCAGGGCGCCCTATCTGTGTGGGGTACTTCTGAATTAGTATCATTACATATTAGTCCCCTGTAATCATTTAAAAATAAATATACAAATACAATTATTTTAATATGAAAAAAATAAAACAAATGACAATAGTTAAGTGAAAATATAGGAATAAAATGCCTTATAAAAGTTGTAAAAAGGCAGATTTTTAAAAATTATGATTGGTTTGGGATGGTACTTATGTAGTATTATTGAAATATTAGTAGGTATGTATATTTGTTTTGAAATTATATCAATCGCTCATACATTTTTTTAAATTTTGCAAATCAGGAGCCAGCAAATGTATTCTGGAATGTTAGCAAAGTTTTAATCATGCCTTTTACTACTCTAAATTATATATCTTATATTAGCTTATGTTTGGAATTTAATTTTCCTGTTTCTTTAATTCTTTATTAAAATATGTTGAGAACTTATATAGGCATGTTTTATAAAAAAAAAAAATTTCTTATGGAATGTGATTCGTACATAAAATTTCAAGCCTTCTGTAGGGTTATGTGAGTAATTTTTTTCAAATTGATTTATAGTACATCGATAAATATGATGTAAATATTTTTCTCACATTCCATGAAATTGAGTTAATTTTGTTTTTATTTTATTGCCTTTTTTCTACAATTATTGATAACAAAGGCTTCTCATTATCATATTTAGTTGTATTTCATATTCAATAGTAAATGTATACTTTTTAATGATAATTATTTTTTAAGTTTTTGCTCACAATTTTGTATTAATCAGATATTCAATAGAGGTTTATTTAAAATTCTATCCAGTTTATTTTATAATGGACAGTCACTAAATTAATTTATTTGCATTCCTAATATTATAAAATGATACTGAAAATAATTGCTAATAATTACTGGTGTATTTCTTATAGGTCAAGTTTACATTTTGGATATGCATTATGGAAATCCTCTTCGAACTATATCCTTTTTACAACACTCATATCCTTTATTAATCTATCTTTATTTTGCTTCTGCTGTTTTATATTTTTATAGAAACAAGTTGGATGTATAATTTTATTATTATATTTCTGTTGTCCTTTTAAATTATGCCTAGGCCTTAACAATGAGTCAGGTGGAGGTGATCATCTCTACAATGATATAGTTGCATCTCTACTGGCTCCTGAGCAACCAGTAATGTAAGTTACTTTCAATTTTATTTTTTTATTACATAGTATTGTATATATTATATATTGTATTTATTCAAAATACATGGTTACCAATAGAAACGGTGGATCATGTATATATTTAAGTATTTAGGTTCTATAAATGCAGGAAAAGCTTGTTATTTTTCAATTTCGAAATTGCCTAGCTTCTGCCTTCTGTCCAAAAACTTAAAAGTTAGAATTTACTAAACTCTTATCCTTTCCACTGTTCTTTATGAATTTGAAATATGGCCTCTTACTCTCAGGGAAGAACAGTGCCTAAAGGTTTTTGAAAATGAAGTATTTTATAAAATATTTGGGCATAAAAAGGATGAGTTAACTTCAGCTTCCTGACCAAAGCGATGTTCAATCTTTACATAAAACCTAATGTGTACGGCTACAGGCTATATTACACACACATTTTTCTGTTAGATATTGTCCGAATTTCTCTAAAGTGCTGCTGGCTTTCCTCTTTAAATAGTAGTCGATTTACGCCTTAGAAATCATTTGCTGGCTTAAAAGAGACTTTTGTAATAAATTTTTTTTAAAAGTTTTTGTTTCAAAACCCTCCATTACCAGGTTTATTTATTTATTTTTAAAATTAAGATGTCGTTTTTTTGAAGAAAAAAAACTACAATATTTTCAATATTCTATATTTGTATGTTTCAGGTTTCCCTATGTTCTAGTATTATAATTATAACTATATTATGTTGGAATATAATTTTATATGGTTATCACCCAATTCCACATTTTGTTTTTATTCTGGATTTTATTTCCTAGGAAGTTGTTTATTATTTTTTTGAAGACGTTGATGTGAAAAATCCTTTAGAATATTATCAATATTGTATATTTGTTTGTACAACGTTAAGGGTTTCTCCATCTTCCCTATCCTAGGAAATAAAATCTAGAATAAAAATAAAATATGGCATTGGGTGATAGCCATATGAAAAAGGTAGAAGTAGAATACATAAGAAAACTACAAGAAACTATATTCCAACATAATATAGTTAGAATTATAGTTTTAGAAGATAGGGAAACTGAAACGTTGTACAAACAAATTTAGAAGATTAAAAATATTGTAAATTAAGTTTATTTTTCACCTCCACATTGTACTAAAAAGAACAAACAACTTCCTAGGAAAAAATAAAATCAATAGCCTAATATCTATGTATTTGAATACTGTTATCACTTAAATCCTTCCATGTTCCTTTCTCAAAAGATCCATATGGGTATGGTGAAAATGCTTATCCTTCCCCTATAAGATAATAATAAGAATGCATATTGTTCTAGAAAATCTGATCAGAAAGATGAAGACAAAGCAGCAGCATTAGTACAGCTTTTGAAGATGGAAAGAGATGCGAAGCGGAGAAGAATCAGCTATAAAAACAAAGTACACACCAAGAATAAATCTCATACTGAGGTAAGCATGGAGATTAATTCACATTATTTTTATAATAGCAGTTTAGTAATATATTGTTTATATGGCTTATAATTTTCTGATGATACTATAATTGTCCTGATCCAGTAGATCCCCACTTAAACGTTATAAAATAAGTAAATAAATGAAGTTCTTAGAAAATACTAGTTCAGTATAACAAAACATAAAACTGCCTCTGTGACTACTATTAAAAGCCACCATAGTCAATGTACCCTATTATATTTCCAACGAAACACTACACCATGACCACCATATTCCTCGCCTCCTTGACCTAATACACCCGTTTTTCAAAATTTTTCTGAACCATTCCAATCATATGAATCTTTTTTGTTCAATCCTTATCCAGTTTTACTCGTCCTTATTATCCAACTCGAAGACTGAAACAGTTGTGGTCGTTAAATCTACTTTAAAATAAAGTTGACAGTTGGGGTTCTAGGAATGGCCAGATCCTTTATTCATGTTCAGAGTGTTTGTGGCTTAAAGACCCTTACTCAGCCTCCATTGGATTGGGTTCTGTGATATAGCAAGTTATTGGGCTGGGGCCTCAAAAGCTTTGCCCCTCATGCATGGGTGATAGAGTTGGTTAGGGGTCATCAGACTAAGTGTTTAAATATTATTAATATAGTATGGACTTTGATATATTGTCATTTTTATTTATTTTATTTTGTGTTTATTTATGTACTTATTTTGTTTTTTTATATTGATATTTATTTATTATTCTTTTTTTATTAGAACCTGGCAGATAAAAATATTCATCATCAATCAACAATTTAAAATAAAAATTACTAAAAACTTCTTCATTTAATGAAATCATATTTCCAAAGAATTTTTTATTTTTTTATTTTTATTGGTTTATTAAATTAACTTACTGGTCTTGTAAAGTAAATTAATATACATACCAACTGTATATTAACTCATGTGTTGTTAAATTTTATTTTTTCTTTTATACAGATTAAATGAAAGTGTCTCAGTTGTTACTTAGTTGGGTGTGTTAGGGTTCTACTGTGATTAGACTCTAACTCAAAAATCGACATTGGAGAAATAATTTCTGTTTAGATTATTATTAGAACTTAAAAATTAGATAAAACTTTAAGAAAAAAGAAACTAGAAACATTTTTGTTCTGTCTTTTTCAAAACTTTTTCAGTTAAGTGAGCATTGGAAACTAAATAGAAGCTAATTTTAAAAAATAGTGTAGTGTACTATTTATTAGTGTTAAATTTCTAACCAAAATTTCTTTTAGAATATTGCTTTATCTTGCTGTCATATAAAGGTGATAATCTTAGGACTCCAATTATAAAAAATTTTTCCCGTAAAATGATTTGTTCATAATATCGTTACTTGTAAAATGTAAAATACAAAAACTTTTTAAATTTGGTAACAACAATTATTGAGCAGAGAGAAACAGTTACACAAGGTTCACTTGTTGCAGGCTGGTATTCGCCAAAATAATCACTCAGGTCTAAGACTGTCTGCGCACAGGTTATTTTTGTGGAGAAACTTTTTAGTGATATAAACAAGTGAATCTTCTGTTGATGTCTTTCCTTGCTTAACTATTGTTTTTGCTGTATTTACCAAAATTTTTTTTTTTTTATTTTTATTATGAACATTTTATAAAAATCATTTTGCTGAGTATAGAATTTTTCATAACTGAAGTAAAAAAAAATACTACCTTTGTTTGATAACAAGATGATGAAATATTCTGAAAAATATTCATTTTTCCATTTGTTTATCTAGTGAAAAAAAAAATATTAATATATTATTAAAAAAAAATTATAATAAACTGAATAATATAGTTTTATTTCTTTTACTTAGGTACTGAGGGAGGTTTTAGAAGAGCAGATGTTAACTATAACCGAAGGAAGTGGAAATGATTCAGCTGTAGCCAACAGTGATAGGCTTCAGCCATCTTCGAGTCAGGCACAGGAACTAATTGCAATATGCCCACCTCAAGGAAACCCACATCTGGCTTGGCTTGATATTTTGGAGAAAGGCGAGGGTGATAGGCACCAATCAGACAGCCAGGCCAGAACACACAAGTCTGAACGTAGCAGTCATAATAGGCATTCTGATGATCAGAAAGAGAGGTTTAGGTACGATGAAGTAAAGGAAAGGAAAAAGGATCGAAAAGATAGGAAAAGGAAAGAGGAAGATCATGACAAGCATAGGAAAAGGAAAGAGGAAGATCATGACAAGCATCGGGATAGAGAAAAAAGGAAAGAGCGGGATGATATGGACAGAAACTATGAGGACAGGCATCACAAGAAGAAGAAAAAGAGAAGTACATCACATAGCCCTCGGCCTGATGTTTCTAATCATCACAGGCATAAGTCCAAGCATAAAAAGAAAAAGCATTAAATTTTGCATTTTTATTCTTGTATAGTTGTATATAAATAAATAATTTTTATCATTACTAATTTTGTATCATTGCTTTTCCTTCATTCTGAGTGGGTAATCTATGACTCAGGCAAACTGTTCCATGAGTCATGAACACAACCATAAATCTCTTTGTATTTATACACCAATTTTCTATCCCCAAAAGGTTCAATTTATATCATAATATTATTATAAATATTTAGTGATTTTCTTTTTTTCTCCTTTTCAAAATTTTTCTTTATTTTAAAATTATTTACACTAAACCGATGTTTTGGAGTCTTCAGGGTACTTCTATAAATTTGAAAAACGATGCAACTATAAGAACCTATTTAACAGTTATTATTTAAACATTAATTAAAATGTCATATAAATGGCCCCATTATAACATTAATATCCTGTCTTTTCCTAGCTTCCTAAGTCTAAAATACATAAATTGTACATCATTTTTTATTTAAATAACATTCTGGGAAATCGCAAGCTCACTCTTCGGTATCTTTACGCACTGAAATTGACCTTCGTCCTAATCCTTGCTATGTTTACATTTTGCTGAGCCTTCCACATATTTATCAGTTCTTGTTTTTGTTCATATCCTATTTTCGAATAAAGGAATATGGTCCGGGTGCGGTAAAAAAAACTCAAATAGTAGATGATTATACTATGTGGGGTGAAACGTTGGCTCAATAAAATTGTATAATTATCTACTATTTGAGGAGAAGATGGTCCAGACCATCTTCTCCTCATTTATCATCCGCGGTCAACTATCTCTCATAATTATGTATCTACTATTTGAGTTTTTTTGACCGCACCCGGACCATATTCCATTCATCTATACACAATCAATAATCTTCCAGTATATCCTATTTTCATTTTACTTACTACTACACCATTATTTTTTTTCATTTTATCATAAGTTGAAGTTATTAATGATGTCTGTACAATGGCTCTTCAATTTTACAGTAAATCTGTAACTGAGGGAAACTGTTCCACGAGTCATGAACCACAACCAGAAATCCCTGCCATGAAAAAGTGGAAGTTCATTTTATGAAGCCACAAAAATCTCCATCTATGTTAATTAGACCTTGGCCATTACTTTTTTCTTTTGCTGATAATCGAATCACTCACCACAGTGAATAAATGGTTCTAATCTTATATCGGAATAGAAAAATTTTAATTATATCTGCTCTCTCTACAATTCGCAGTAAGGATTTTTGTTGTGGTTCTGGGAGGGTTTTATCACAAAAGAACCAAGAGAGTTTATTGCACTAAACCATGCTCTCCTAACAAACTGTTGTGAATCAGGGAAGGTTTTCTTACAATAGAACAAAGAGTATATGTTGCACTAATGGGCGCTACCGGATAACAGTTCCAAAACAAAGTAACAGTTTAACTGTCTATCGAACCGAAGCAATATTGCTATCAGCAGTGCGATGTTATTCAAAATTATATTTACAAAGTATTTAGGTTAAAAATAAACAACTTTAATTTCAAATTAAATAATAAAATTTTTTACTACAATTTTTTCTTGAAGAGTTAGGTCTGATATATTTATACTCAACCTCAAGTGGGGAATAAGACTGCTATTTGATTAATTAATTATCGATTCCATCTTGAAGACTGAATTTAATATTGTGATATATTACTTAGAGCTGACCTCTATAACCATCGTTGGGCCAATGTATACAGTTAATATTCTTCCCATTACTTAAAAAGTTAATTTTTACATTCTGTTCTTAACATTTTAGGAATTAATGTTTCACTATACTCAATAATTTGCATAAAAAAATCTTTCTAGTATTTTTTTATTCTAAAAAATATCTTTACCAAAAGTCAATATTTTGGTGTTGTATACCATTATACTGGCACTCATTTCTTTTTTACGTATATCCTTAATTGAAGGGGTAAGTAGATGAAGGGGCTATGTAACAATTTTTTTTATTTTTTCAATCTTTAGTATGAAGGGGGTAGGTGTCTATAGCTAATGTGAGATACTCTAACCTCAAAATCTAATTAATAACTGAGATACCTAGACGGAGAAGGGGCTATGTATACTTCAAAATATAACAAGCTCCAACAAAAAAAAAAAATTACATTTTGAATGGAATATGGTCCGGATGCGGTAAAAAAAAACTCAAATAGTAAATAATTATACTATTTTATTGAGCCAACGTTGTAGGGCTTCGTCAGGGCTAAAAAAGATACAAACACTATAGTTACAACAAGGAAAAAAGAAAAAACATAAGTGTAAAATAACAGGGGTATAAAATGAAAAGTAAGATATAAAAAGAAAAATTAAAGGTTGTAAATAGTAAATGAAAAGGGTAATAGTAACAGATAGATAAGAGAAGAAATATTAAAGAAAGTACAAATAAAGAGATGAAAAAAATACAAATCAAATGAGACAGAATGCATACCTGTTTTGATGGCAGTCAAAGACAAAGTGACAGTTTGTATTGGGAGGAGTGGGGATGGCAGTTATGCCACAATAACAAAAATAATTTGTAAAGTAAACATAGTAAAAAAGTATTTAAATTAGGTGAACAATAAATGGTAATATACATAATAGGGGGAGAACAAATATTAATAAAAAAAAAAAAGATAGAAAAATAAATGAAACAAACAAATGAAAAGTAAAGCATAAAATAATGGGATACAATGTGTGTAAGTGATTAAGAAACAAAATATACCAAATGAGCGGGGATACAGAAAAGTGTAAAATATAATAGAAAATTAATAATAAAGTAATTAATATAAGTACACTTAAGAAGATAACACATGAATATAAATTAAAAGATAGATACATGAATATAAATGAAACAGGAAGGATAGTGAATATAAAAATAATTAAAAAAAAAGAAAACAAAATTGAATTTTGTTTTCTTAAAATTTACTATTTGTTACACAACCCCTCCATCCACTAATCCCCTTCAATTAAATCCTACACTCCAAAATCATCATTAGTAAATCCACCTAATATTTTGTCATTATTTTATTTTTAAAAAAACTTATAATTTGACAGTTATGGATGGGTTTTAGTGTAACATTTCAAACTCCTAGCAACAGTTAAATTAAAATCTGTACCACTACAACAGGGTTTTACTGAAGGGTCAGGGGTTTAGTACTTCGTAAGGAAATACTGTTCCTAGACCAATGGTAGTGAAAGGAGGTGATTTGGTCACAATCACGCTCGACCACTAGATTTTTACCCAATAAGGATACCAAATTTATGAGGCTAGGAGGACTCCAGAACCCACAAGGTTGACTCACGGCTACAGTGTAACAGAAAACAATTTTCCGCCCAGCTGGATTCAAACTCGGGTCCTTGGAGTTAGTAGTATCGTGCCATACCATGGTGCCACTGCGCTCCTCTAAATTATAAATATTTTATTTAAAAATTACAAAGTATTATGTAAATTTATTAATGATCAATTAGGAATGTTGGGTGTATTCAAGGACACGTGAAAGAAACATACAAGTGTAAAAGAAATATATGCAAATGTAATCGTGACGATGGAGCTCAACTCTAAAACCGTTGGTATGATGACTTTTATTGTTAGGAATTTTTTTTTTAGTAAACAATTACTTGAAAGATTTTTTCTACACAAGTTATTCAATAGGGGTGTTTATGATAGTTTAACATGTTAAAGCGTGTTAAATGGAGAAATATTTCATTCTTTTAGCTTGTTAAAAAGATATAACATTTACCACGGTTGAGAATCAGTTAATAGGTCTATTAAATGTAGAATGATGTCACACAACAGATCAGCTAGCTCCACACCATTTTATCTTTTATTGTTTTGATAGCGTGGCTGCTCGTAATTTGTGTGAGGCTTGTGTTTTTTTTGAGACGTTTTCAAAAATAATAATGGAATGGATAAAGCTAATAATTAGAATATTCTGGAAGGAAAGATTACAAAACAAGTTGTCTAGAAAATCCGCTAGGAGCTCCTCTGCATTTAACATATAACATGGATTTTAAATTGGGCTGCTCTCGATACTAGGGGTATTCATGACCTTTAGTTTAACATGTCAAAGCGTGTTAAATGGAGAAAAATTTCCATCTTTTACCATGTTAAAACGATATAACATTTAACATGGTTGAGTGTCTGTTATTAGATAGAGAATGACGTTACGCAACAGATCAGCTGAGCTCGTCATCATTTGGTTACTTGCTTGTAGTTTGTGTTTTGATTGTTTTGGATGTTTTTATAACTAATAAAGCAATAGATGATAATAATAATAATGTAATGACAGTTGTCAATCAGGACATCTTGTTTATCTTCCTCTCAAGCTAGAAGATCAACAAGACACTCAGTAGCCAAACTTTCAATTTTAACTTAATTTAGGCATGTTGTATTACTTTAATCAAAACTTATAAGTAAATAATAACATGAAGTTTTGGAAGGAAAGGTTATAGAACAAGCTGCACAGAAAATCCGCTAGGAGCTCTTATGCATTTAGCATTTAACATGACTTTAAATAGGGCTGCTCACAATCCTATAACATGCTCAAAATCATATAACATTTAACATGGTAAAACATTAGCATTTTGCATTTAACACAACATCATGGATACCCCTATTATACTTCTAATATTTAGTTTGTTAAAACTTTTTATATTTAACACATCATTAATACCCCTAATAAGAGAAATAGCCAATCTCTTCCAAATAATATCATTTATATAGATATTTAATTAATTTTACTATTATAAAAAATGTAGTAAGAAGTACTTACATATTTGTTATTTCCATTTCTTTATAGGTCTTTTAGTTGACAGAATATCCAACTCCATAAAAGCAGTCAGCATTTTCAATATTTATTCTATTATAATTTAACATTTTATAAATGGAGAAGTATATTAATTTAAGGGAAATGTTATATTTCTATTATACTTTAGTTTCAGAAAAAGGTAAGAATTTTCAAGGTAAAATATTATAAGAAAGTTTCTAAAAAACTGTTGAATTGGATTTAGTCATTCAGTCAACTAAAGGCTCAAGTTATTTTATTATCAATTCATCTGGTCTTATAAATTTTATGAATACCAATAAAATAAATAATAAAGGCTATGTTTATTTTATTAATCAAATATAGCAATACGTAGCACTTATATATCAATACAGAGACAGTTTTAATAATAAAATTACATTAAAATTGATGCTTTCATAAACATTCAAAAGAAATAAAAGTAATTAATAGAAATTTTAAAACAATAAACAGCATTTTAAATTAAATTTCCAAGTTCAACACTTGTATTTAAAGTTTGATTCAAAGTCAACCAAAGAGCTGGAAAAAATTTTTGGATGACTTTTCATTTTTTTTAGGTGAAGAAGAGCCGAAAAAACTGGAAAAATCTGATGAAGGCCCTAAAAAAAAAAATAAATAAATAAAACAATTTATGTGCTACAAAAATTCACATGTTTTACCATTAATGTAATATAATATAATTAAAATAATAATATGTAAAATATGAGACATTTGAATTTAGTTTTAATGTAAAAGTATTCAGTACTACTGAACAAGGGCGTACCTAGGATCAAACTAGGAGGGGGAAGCCGTAGTCAATCAGGTTGTGACATTTCAGAACGGAAAAGGCAAACGAAACAAAATTTTAATTAAGTTATATATAATTGTATTAGTACTTTATTATTTATTACAATCATTTTCTAGAAAAAAAAAAAAATTTTATCTTGCTTCCGATCTTTCCAACATTGTTCTTAATGATTTGCTCGATTCCGTTATCCCACTTTTTCCAGTTGACATTATTCTTACTAAAAAATATGTAGATGATCTCCTTGTTTTAAATCCTGATAAAATCCCTGACATTATAACCGCCTTTAATTCTTACCATCCACGCCTTAATTTTACTGTCAAAATTGAAAATAATAACTCCCTTCCGTTCCTTGACCTTCTCATCATAAGAAACTCAGACAACACCATATCCACTGACTGGTACACCAAACCTACCTACTCAGGCAGACTTCTAAATTACCACTCCCAACATCCTTACCATCAAAAAATTAACATAGCCAAAAACCTTATTCACCGTGGCCTTTCCCTTTCTGACTCCCGATTCCATGAAAAAAAACACACACCGCATCAAACATATACTCTTAGCTAATAACTTCCCCCTCCATATCATTCATAAACTTTTACACAACTACCAAAATCGTCTCACCACTTCACCTAATTCTTCACAACCCCTTTCTACCCCCTTATACAGATCACTACCATATATCCCCTCTCTTTCCGACAACATTCAAAAACTCTTACGTTCTACTACTATACCTAACCTCCGTATTGCCTTCAGACCTCACAACACACTATCTAATATTTACACTAAACTAAAAGACCCTATCCCTCCTCTACACCAATCACATATTATATACCGCATCCCTTGCTCCACCCTTAATTGTAATTCTGCTGAATTATGATAAAATACTTTTACCTTATATTGCTTCTTCAGTATGTCCTAACTTTAACTATTAAAAACTTTAAATAGAAAAGAACGTATTGTTAAAAATATAATGTTAAAAGTTACTTTTACAAGTAGTGATTTAAACAAATTTCTAAATGAATAGGTTAAGTATAAGAACTTAAGAATAATTACATTTAGTAATTACGTTGTTCAGGCAATTAAATTTTAAATATAAATCTAAATGTCCCACTTTTTTTTGTGGAGTATATATTGAAATCTTAGAAGCTTACCAGCTGCAGGTTCTGTATCCATTGGAAATAGATGAGAATCTATTGGTGTTGTATTTGGAAAATTGTTAGGAGGCGATTTAGCACCTAGAAAACACGGTTATAAATTACTTAAACTGAATTATGTATTAATACATTAATGTATATTTTCTCAAGATGGGAAATTCCTTCACATGCTGTAGATAATGTGAGATAATGAAAAACAGTCTGAAGAAATTGTATTAATTATGGTATAGGAAGTTTTATTAAGTAAGCACACTAAATTGATAAGATTTATAAAATTGAAAATTATGTTTAGTTTTTTTTTTCTTTTTTTTTTTTTACAGAGAAGTAAGAATATGAGAATTACTTACAAAATTTCCAGTTACCATATAAACTAAAGCTAGATAAAAAAAATATGTATATAAATGTGTACATATTTTTTTTATATAGCTATAAGTTTTATATAGTTATAAAAAAAGTTATGATAACTTTTTTCTTGACTGTTGTAGATATATATTTTTGTGGGTCTTGAGGATCAGTCAATAATACAACAATATATTTAGGCGATGTTTCACAACTTTATTGTTTACATAGTCATGCCGATTGCCTATTGGACTTTATACTACATTGCTGTGATACAAATAACTCGAGGTTTGTGCAAGAACTGGCATGACTATGCAAACAAAGTTGCGAAATATTGCCTAAATATTGTTGTATTATTGAACGATCCTCAAGGCCCACAAAAATATATGTAATAAGGATTGTAGTTGAATATAGTTCATTTATATATAAGAAGATGGTCAGGGTTGCGGTAAAAAGAGAAACAAAAATAGCTGTTCAACCGTTTGCTTTGAACAGCCCTGATGAAGCCCTGCAAAGTGGGGCGAAACATCGGAAAATAAATAGTTGTAAACTATTTTTGTTTCTCTTTTGACCGCAACCCTGACCATCTTCTTATATATCAATTTTTATGGTCAACTATATATACATTGTAATAATTTTAAAAATATTAAAAATAAAATAAAAGGAATTTTTTGCTCGTTTTATAACTTTTTTCAAATACAATAAGAGATAACTTGGGTTCCAATTAAGAACTTTACTACTAAATGGATAATAAAATTTATTCAAATTTAATAATATAAAAGACTCTTAATCTCAGGGCGTGTAGTTGCTAGGCAATCAGAATACAAACACTTTTACTATTAACTTAATTAAATTAATATCTATTTTATACATGAATCTATTTTGATGTATAGCAAAAGCTAACCAAGCTCACGATCTTCCTTTTCTGATCCTTGGTGTCTTCTTTTTTCTTATTCTTCTGTCCTAGCGTCCAAAATGGCTTCCTTCTTGACAGAA
>NW_027112014.1:364449-372632 GCF_000696795.3 Halyomorpha halys
AAGGACAATCTTAACTATAAATACATAACTTATATCCAACTATTAAATTTATCTCACACTATTAGCTCTCATTTATAAATTTGAGACTTTATTAGATAAAATTTATTTTATTTATGTTTACCTTTAACAGAAGAAGCCTCTGAAATGCTATCTGCTTTTGAAGGACTTAACAATGGGCTGAAGCAATACCCTTGAGGAATCTGCAAATAGAAATAATAATAATTTTGATTAATTGATCTTTTACTACTTTTAGAATGATTGAAGCATCATAGGGATAGAATAATATTATATTGATTACCTGATTTAAGAAATCAGGAGATTTAGCCATCCTGTTTTTATTCTCATTGGTGAATGTGGATGACACTACAGATATATTATCTATAAAAATAAAAAAATAAAAAATTAGCTATCTAGATATAATTTTAGATAATTAGACTTACTTTTCTAAAATTTATGTTATTTCCTCCCATCTAAAAAATGTCTGTTTTTATTTTTTGTTAAAGGAATTGCATTAATCTAAGAACAAATTACAAATTGGTTGATCATCAAAATGTGCTTCAACAGATTTCTCCTGGTGTGTTTATGTAAAAGCATGGGTAATAAGTTAATCAAAAAGTAATAGAGTTTTTTTTAGAATGGAAGATAATTAATAAAAAGAAGATGGTCCAGCTGCGGTCAAATCTATCCATCTATCCGTGACGCTACATCCCAATTTGGACCTTGGCCTCCTCAAGGAACCTTCACCATGTAACTCAATCTTGTGCCAGTTACTCAGAAGTTCTCTGGAATCCCTGATAACGGCATCCTCCCATCTCATCCCTGGCATACCTCTTCCTTTGGTCCGATGCAGCCTACAGTCCAGCAACCTCCTCAGGATCTCAACTGCTACCATCCTAACTACATGGCCAGCCCAGCACAGCCTCCCCAGCCTTATGTGCCGCATCACATCTCCCTCACCGAACAGCTTGTAGACCTCCCTGTTGATTTGCCTCCTCCAATTCTCGCCAACCTTGACACAGCCAAATATTCGGTGCAGAATTTTTCTTTCGAAGATCAAGATCTCCTTTTCTTCAGCACTTATCAGGGTCCAGGCTTCTGATCCGTAAGTGATGACTGGCCGGATGAGTGTCTTGTAGAGCTGGCATTTGGTGTGGCAAGTGGCAGCTCGACTCCTCAAGTGCTTCTTGAGTCCAAAATAGCATCTATTGGCCTTCATAAGACGCTGGCTTGTTTCCATGGTGATCCTGTTATTACTGCTGACTACTGAGCCTAAATAGGTGAACTGGTCAACACATTCAAACGTAAATGGACCCATCTTCACCTCCCAGCCAACAGCAGCCACTACACCAGGTCCAGCTCACATGTATTTAGTTTTTCCCTGGTTAACCGCCATGCCCATTACTTCTGCTGCTTCAGCTAGCCTCAAAAATGGCTCCATCAGCACCTGAAAGGATCTCGCCACCAGGTTCAAGTCATCGGCAAATCCCAGCACCTGTACCAGCCTGTCAATGATTGTTCCAGAGGTTTGTATTCCGGAATCCCTAATTATCTTTTCAAGGGCCAGATTAAACAATAGGCATGCGAGCCCATCTGAGCTATAGCTAGCTGTAGCACTCTTTTAGCTTATGTTTCATAAATAACTGTGAGTTACTAATTCTCTACACCCCACCCAGGTGATGGGATAGAGGCTGCGATGAGAGAGAAGAGAACAGGAGAGAGACTAAGAGAAGAGAAAAAACAGAAGAACAAGCTTTATAGAAACCTTCAATAGTTACCAGCCAAGTAAAACTGTATCATTTTCTATATTATCCCAGTCAAATCAATATCAAAATTTAATTTGTTAATAATACTAGTTCATACTGTACACAACTCTCCTTTTGGCTTAAAACCTACATAAAATAAATTTTTTTGTATTAATTAATCAAGAATAGAGGTTTTCTTTTCCTTTCACCGTGGTAAATTAATTTTAAATCCCCTTACAAATACAGGTATCAGTCATACCAGGAATAAAAACTAGTTATAATTCAGATAATACTCCTCAACATTGTATATTACAATCAACCGAAAGATAATCTAAATTAAACAATAATTTTTAACTATTATATACATATAGATGTATTGACTGTGTAGTTTCAAATATGAATAAGTTGGTCGTCAGGGCTGCGGTAAAAAGAACAAATATAGTATAGAACTATTTATTATCTGACGTTTCGCTCCACTTTGCAGGGCTTCATCAGGGCTAAAAATATACAAAAAACAACTAAGAACATTTTGAAATAGTAAGATAATAAGATAAAAAAAAAAGTAAAAAGTAAAAATCTGTAAAGCTATTATGTTGAGATGGTCCTGATATGTTCTTTACTCATTTATTATTATTATTATTATTAATTTTATTTTTATTTATTCTTTCACAACCTTTATTTAATCTCAACTTACTTCTTTATTTTCCTTCTTTGAGTGTATTAAATTTTGTTTTTCCATATTTACTTTTCTGTTTTTGCATTTTATTGCGTCTCCTTAACCTTATAGTTTACATAATTTTTTTTTCTTATCATTGTTTATTTTATATTATTACTATTTTATTTCTTCCTTCCTTTTATTTGTGTATAATTTTCTTTTCACTTATTTTTACGTATACTAATCCTTCCTTAATTTACCTTTTTTTATCTTATTATCTTACTACTTCAAAATATTCTTAGTTGTTTTTTGTATATTTTTAGCCCTGATGAAGCCCTGGAAAGTGGGATGAAACGTTGGATAATAAATAGCTGTAAACTATTTTTGTTCTTTTTGACCGTTGAGCCCTGACTATCTTCTTCATACTTTTATTTCAACATACCAAGTACTGATAAGTTAGAATCATTCATATCTGCTTCATTTATAACAGTTTTTTCCTGTGCTATCTGTTCAGGAGGGTCAATGTCCTGTAAAACATGAGGCATGTCCTGCTCTTCAGTGAGGATCTCCTTTTCAGTGGCTATTTCTTCAGAATCGTCGACAAACGTAACATGTTTCTCAGGTGCTATTGGTTGACTAATCTGCTCATTCCCATTGTCTTTCATCAGTTCTTCAGGCAGAACAACTAAAAAATAAGGATTATGTGATTAGTATAATTTTAATAATGAAAACTTATTACTGATATTAAGTCATGTATTTATATTCATTGGCTATAATCTGCACAATACTTAAATTATTGGGTAGCCATTTAAGTTCGTGGCATTTAAATTTGTAGCGACATCACTATCTCCTGGTTCATACTACAACTTAGACCCACCCTAACCGCTATGGGCCAACATGACTCAACCTACCAGCTAACACATGAACACACCTTCTCTAACACTCTTATCAGACAAACACTATATACCAACTCCAGGAATAAGTTGAAATACAGTTCAAAAGTATACCATTTTGATTGTGGCCAGGATTACAGCTCTTGGGATTATCTGATCCTTGAACAGTTGATGTTGATTCCAAATTCAAATCCTTATTGACTTTATTCTTCAATTTATTTCTACCAGTTTGATCAGTATTCCTTTTATTTTCAGTTTCCTTTGCCTGCAATGTTGGCTTAATAGCACTAACAGGTGTAGAGACAGTCTCAATTTCCATTATTTCTGATTTTTCATTATCAGGCACACATCCCTGTAAAAAAAAAAAAAAAATACATTTCCTGATATTGCTTAAAATAATATAAGTTATCAAAATAATGACAGTTGATAAGATATTTCACAAAAAAAATAAATTGACTCAATCCATGCCTTGACATTATTATCACGAATGAGACCGGGATGGTTACTATTTGGGAGATTGTGGTGGATCAAAGCAGAATTTATTTTTCTAGAATTTTTAATGATAGGTAGGCACACTACAGAAATATATTTATTTATCAGTCATTTTATCTATCAAATTATAAGTTTAACTGCTTTTAACGAAAAGTATTGGACTTTCCTGTGAGCCAGTTGAACATAGAAACATATCTTCCTACATCATCTTATAAATAGTTACCCTTTCCAATTCTTCAAGTGTCTCCCAGAAGAGACCCTAGGATTTTTCGGAACTTAGGACTGCTATATTTGATAAGGCACGGTGGAAAGAAAAATAGTACACACTAGTTTTATTTTATTTTTTTAACTTATTTATCCATTCAAGTGCTTCTTTTAACTGGCTTTTTATTATATTTTCCTTTGAATATATGTGTTAGTCTTATTCTCGTAAAATGTATCTATTTGTTTGTTTTTGATGAACTGATCTACTGATGTGACTATAAATGATGGTCTGATCTCACATTGCCGTCTAATAGTGAATTTGTTTAGCGGGTCACTGAAGAGGATCTAGGAGGGTGAATTCCGGAGAGCGAATTTGTTGATCGGGTGAATTAAAAAATTATGAAATGGTGAAATTGGAGAAGCAGAAATGGGAAAGAAAAAAGGAATGATTTGAAATATTTGTATTTGGTGTATAGATCGAAAATGATTGTAAAAGGAAACTGTAGGGAAAAAAAATTGTTTTCTTTATATCTTATTATACCATGTAATTATATGTAATTTATATATGTCCGATTACGGATTGATAAGTATGCTGTGTGATATTGCAACCTGATGTATTTGGGCAGCATAGATGAATAAAGTATTTCTCTCTGTGTGTAGTACTAGCCTTTAGGAATCCCAAATGAGTTTTGTATTTGACAGTTGTCAATTCAACTGAGGAATCTTTCTGTGCTGGAACAACAGTATGTTTGGCCTGTTTAATCTTTCATATCCTGCTTTGAAATCAGCCTCTTCCCTATAATGTGAAGCTGAATAGCTCAGGAAGTAGGCACTACATTAAGAACCTGAGGTTGAGCCAAGGTATAGCAGAGAATCATTGATTCTGTTATTTCAGCAGAGTAACGACCATACGATCGGGAGCCTCTCAGAGGCACACTCAGCCTCTAAAAAGAGGGTACTGTTTTACATGGGGAAAAATTTGATGGTTCAGCATGATTTCCGACAGAAACAATTCCTTTTACAAGTTTTATCTTAGAAACAGCACTTTTTTACGCAGTATGCATGAACCCATGAACCTTCATGAGTTGTAGTGGTACAGTTTTTTTTTTTTTCTTTGCTCTTGGACTTCACAGTACTTTCACCATTTATCCTGACAAATCAGGAATCTTTTGTTAAACTCACATATTTGTTTATATATTATCCATTATTATTTGTAAATGAGTTGGTAATAAAGAGTTATCTTTTAATATATTTTTTTTTTTCGGTTGGCTCTACAGACCTTGTAGACCTCTGCAGACTACCTGCCTGTCTCGGGCTTCTGTTTTCCAGTTTGCTGGATGCAACTCTTTGTTGATTGGTTTTTGGCCTCTCATGTGAACTCTTGCCAAGTACACTGACATTCACTGTTGTGTAGAGGCGTCCTGATGTATTGCTTCGAGCCATATGTCCCGCCCATCTTAACCTCTTTTCCTTTATGTCATGAAATATTGATTGCGAAGTCTCTGCAAGCAGTTTACCGTTAGTTCTTCCCCTTCATGTGTCAAGGCTCTCAGATTGCTCCTGTCATTGTACAGAGGGATTTCCATTCTAATCTCACGATTTTCCTTTCTAGAGTAACTGTTAGAGCCTGGGTCTCATAGCTGTATATCGGAGCTTGCTTTATCATGGTATTGTACACCCTTAGCTTCAGATTTCAGTATTCTTGATAAAGAGAAGAAGGCTCTGATCGTACTTGTTATACGCTGGTCTATCTGAGTCCATTGATAATTTATTGAAGTTATTGTGGAGCCGAGATATTTGAAACTGTCTACTTTCGGAAACAATTTGCCATCTACGCAGACCTTTCTTTCATTCTTTCCATGTCATCTTGTTTTCTTCATAGGACAATGTCATTCACCCACACATTTTAATGTTACAATTGTTAAATCCCATCTTGTGATTATCACTGTCTTTTTGTTTCATTTTGTCACATTTATGATGGTTTAAGTTACAATTATGTCATATCATAAAATATTATAGCAAAGAATACAACACCTTAGTACCACTTCGGCCTTGAAAATACCTTCTTTTAAGACAGACGACAAGAATTGGGAAATAAACATAATTCACTTATTATACTGAAAGGGTTTTTGATAAAACATATATCATAAACTAAGCAATTTTGGTAAAAATACCTTCTCTTCTGAGGGTTGAACTTTTTCTTGACCTGAGCCAATCTTTTCTACAGCAGGAACTTTATTCTTACGTATGACTTCCATCATGTGAGATATTTTTTCTGATATGTTTGATGAAGTAGTTGAAGGACGTTTCATCACTCGAGATGCTGAGGAACTCTGGAAAAATAATTTTTAAATACTTAAACACAACTCTTACTTAACATAAATAATAGTAATTTTAAAATATTAGTCATTAAATTCTTTCACTTCATCAACTGATTAATTCTATGGAGTATTATAAATATATCATAATACCTTTGTAATTATTATTATAAATATATGATATATACATCTTTATTGAAGAAGTTTCTCAATTATATCACTATTATTATTTCAATGATTTGTTATATGATTGTTTGAGAGCGGTTTATTTCATTATAAACATACACAATTTTGATACATATTACTCTCAACTTCTTATATTAATTGCCCATGTCACATATAACTTTTTATATCTTAAATTTGTATACGTGAAATAGGCCATTAGCCAGCAAATAGGATTTAAAAAAAAATAAAAAACAAGACATTAATACTTAAGGTTATCTGCTTGAAAATGGCCTGAGGGGCGAAACGGAGAGTTTTTTGAGAATAAAAGTTGAGAGTAATATAGATCAAAATTGTGTATATTAATAATGAATTATTATTTTATTTATTGCTAGATAAGTATCCAAAGAAAAGGTGAAAGATAATAATATAATCTTTTAAAGTGGACTTAAACATCTAAATAAGAACTTGTAAAGGATACCTGTTTAAATAAATGTTTACTGGTCAGTACAATTCCGATTGTATGTTATAATTAATAAAATATATAAACTACATTACACATATATATAAAAGAGCAGAATGGCTCGTGGTAAGGCACTGTGCTACTAAATCTAAGGATCCAGGTTCAAATCCAGCTGTGACATATAATTATTTTTTCTGTTACTATAGTCATGAGTCAACAGTGTGGGTTCCTGGGGTTCACCCAACCTTATAAAGTGAGTACCCTTAAATGGGAAAAAAATCTGGCAGTTGAGGGTGATTCTGACCAAATTGCCTCCTTGCACAACCATTAGTCTAGTAACAGTACTTCCTAGTACTGTACCCCTGACCCTTCATGGGTGTAGCGGTACAGATTTTTTTTATTTATATATATGTATGTACCTAATACAAAACTTAATGACTGTATTTTTTGCCAATGGAAAAGAGGTTAGTTCCATTTAAATTTCAGAAGGCAGATCATCATTAATGTTGTGAAATATTAATTAATAGTAAATTAAAATACTTACCTTTTCTTCTCCAATTTTTTTGACCTTCTTTACTTCTGATGTTCCAGACTTTTCTTCAACTCTATTAATTTTTTCTGTTATGGGAGGATTTTTCTTCTTCGGATGATCTCCCTTCGAGTCAGTAGCATTGTCTAAAGCTTTTGCTCTTTCTTCCATTGCTGGTTTATCCGTTTGTACTTGTGGTGCAAAAGATTTTTCTTGATGTGTACTTAACTTTTCTACTACTGGAACATCTTTCTTTGTAAATTGTTCTTTCATCAAGCCACTCACTAAAACTCTTGAAGATGGTGCTAAAAGGCGTTTCATTGAATCAGGAATAGACAGGCCCTGTCATAAAATCCATAATAAATCATTAATTTAAAACAATTTGTACAATAACAGTGATCAATAAGATTTTTCAAAAACAAAGCTATGATGTATTATATACGAAAAACAAAATTAATGATATTTTTTAACGAACTAATGTTTATTTTTTATACTATGTTTTTTATATTTATTAATTTACCATATTTATTATATTTTAATTATATTATTTCAAAATCTTGAGACAAGGTAATTATTTATTAAATAAATCAAAAATTAGTATCCAATTCTGTCTCAACACTTTATTTTTCACTAGTCCAAAGTTTCGGCCATTCTAGCCATCTTCAAGGACATCTTCAATACAATCTCTTCCTCACATTAATTTAAAATTTCTTTTGCAGGCTATT
>NW_027112014.1:372930-385777 GCF_000696795.3 Halyomorpha halys
CTTGAAGATGGCTAGAATGGCCGAAACTTTGGACTAGTGAAAAATAAAGTGTTGAGACAGAATTGGATACTAATTTTTGATTTATTTAATACATATTTATTATATTTTATAGATATTTACTACATTTTTTTATATTGTATATTCTACTTTTATACTTTAGTATAATATATTATTTTATACTTTCTTCTTTTCAAGATGAGTGACAAATTGGTGTGTGATAATTATATAGCCATTGCTCTACTAAGGATGACCTATAAAATACTGGTTGTGGCCATACAATTTATACAAAAGACTGTCAGATTTATAGAAGAATTACATTATAGAAGAATATCAGGGAGGTTTAAGGCCCCACAGATCAACAGTTTACCAGATATTCTCGCTGAGGTAGGCAATGGAAAAGTGTTATGAGTTCAATATCTGCTATTTGTAGACTTCAAACAAGCATATGGCAGTGTGAATAGAGTAGGACATTAGAAAGCTATGGCAAATGTAAGCATACCGAAGAAAATAGTCAGGCTGACAAAAATTATGCTAATGAGTACAGTCTGTCGAGTTAAGCTTGGAAATTTACTGTCCCAGGAATTTTTTTATAGAGAATGGCTTGAGACAGGGCGATCCTCTGTCTCTTCTTCTTAATGTAACTCTGGAAGTAGCTATTAGTTCACTTACACCTAGTCTAGGAGGAACTATCTACACCTGTCTCAACATCTGGTATATGCAGATAATGTTGTCATTGCCAATAGAACCAGAACAGCTTCACAAGGAACATTCCAAGTATTCAAAGAAGAAGCAGCTAAACTAGGCCTCAGACTTAGTGAAAATAAGCCTGTACATGAAAAGTTCAAGAAGAGAAAAGGAAGTGACTTTCAGAGATCACAGGCTTAGTTCTGTAAACCAGTTTAAGTACCCGGGAAGCCTAGTTACAGATGACAACAATGTAGAGAGCAAAATAGAGGTCAGGAAATAGATGTTATATCTCACTGCAAAAAGTACTGAAGTTGAAAGCACTCTCTAAAAGAATGAAAGTGGTCATATACAAAACGATCTTAAGGCCAGTGGTTATTTAGGGGTGTGAAATATTATCCTTGACAAGGATATAGAAAGGTATTGAGAAGAATATGAGGAGGAGTTTCAGAGAATGGAGTTTGGATAAGGAAGGAATGAGGTGCTCTAATAATGCTAATGAAAAGAGCTCGAATAAGATGGATAGGACATGTGGAGGGAATGCCCGATCACAGAATACCCAAGAAGAATTCTACTCGGAAGCTAAAGTGAAAAAGAAGACCCCCAGGATGATGGAGGATATGAAGGAGAATCTGAGTTGGTCGGATCTTCGAAGATGGAGGAAGTTTTACTCTCTTCCTCCATCTTCGAAGATCTGACCTTTTACTCTGATCATTGTTGGCTGTGGTAGAGGAAATCCGGGTTCTTGTAGGCAATGTAGTGCCATAATAATAATAATTTAAATGGAACGGTGCCCCTAATATTATTTTATAATAAGAATAAAAAAAAAAATTGTTGATTTTTTGGAGCAGAGGCATGCACAAACCCAGCACACTACCCCACTGCTGTTGTACCCCTTCCATATACCAGAAATGGCAAGAAAGGGGGATGAACATTCTAAATTTCAATAGTGTTGGATGAAGACTTAGCGTAATCCATCATTGACTATAGTTTTTTTTTTTTTAATATTTTCTTTCTTTACTTTAAATATTATAATTTATAAAAAAAAATCTTAAATAATAAAATTTTCTAAATTTATTTTTGGACCTAAAGTATTTTCATGTAACATCAGGATATTAGGTATGGAAGGATATCCGGTCACTGATCTTATTCATCTAAATATGATTAGAAGTAATAAAATCACCATTGGCGGTCAGTAAACTTATCTCCAGTCTACCAACTTGAATATTTCCTCATATTGTTATTATTAATATTTTATTATTTTTAGTTTTTTTTAATATAATTTCTAAACTTAACGAATGTTTTATATTTTTAGTGTTCTGTTAATTCTAAAATGTTGGTATCTTGTTTTTTTCTTATTTAGCGCTGCAAAGTAGAGTGAAACGTTGGTTAACAATAAATATTTTTCTTTTACTATTTTGGTATCTTTATTGACCGCCACCCGGGCTATCTTCCTCCAATCTACTTCATATGGTCAACTATCTTTTTCCAATATAAATAATTTTATCAGTAATAATTATAATAAATTATTTAAACAATAGAAAAACTTACCAAACGTGAAAATATGCTTTCATTTTTTGGTTTCAAATTAGTTCCAAAAGCTGTAACCTTAAAAACATGATAAAAGTAAATTAATATTGTTCTTTAAAAATTGGAAATTAATACATCATATAGGATATTCGGTTATAACTGAGCTCATACCACTTCTGGAGGTCCTGCAACCATGGTATGTTTTTCGCCAGTACTTTCTCCTACATGCTTTTTGACTGAAATTTTAAATATAACATTAGAATATTATGGATCATAATCCAGTCAAAATCAGGTTGCTGACCGTGATACATTGGTCAGACATATTTAAATTAAATTAGAATAATATTTAAAATTGTTCTGCCATTGAAGTACCAAAAAAGTTCTAAATGATTATGAAGGATGAACCGAATCAGTGTAAGGCACACCTGACAAAAACATTGTTGTTTTTTTAATATTTTTTTTAACTTCATTATGTATACATATTGATAGATAAATACTTTAAAATACAGTTTTTGGTGCATATTTTTTTACATCCCTCTACTTTCAAACATTCAATATTCGCACACACTATCAGGAACCAATTATGTGCGTAAGTCGAGGGCCTACTCTAATTTAATCAATCAAATTATTAAATTATTTACATAGATCTTCCATTGATTAAAAACAATATTGAATTATTTAATTTATCATAGTTAAAAAAAAAAAAGAAGTGAACGTAAAAGTCTTACCAACTCTTCCTCTAGCCTCATCCAATGCTTCCTTTATTTTAAGATCAATCTTTTCCTTCAACTTTACTTTATCTTCTTCTAAGAGGATTATTCTGGACTGAAGCTCCCTATAAATTATGAATTATGTTATTTACCATAAAACTTAAAGCATTTATTTTCTAAAATCTACTTTGTTAAGTACTGTTACTTTTGTTTACTAAAAAGGCCTTCAACTTCTTTTTGTATATTGTTGCGTGCTACAAGACATTTTGCTAATCGTATAATGGCAACCATTTTTCTTTGATCTGTAAAATTATAATTTTGTAATATATGTCTGTAAAATATATACACAAAACAATATAAGTTTTACTTCTATTTCTATGAATGAACAAACCTTGAATTTTGTGGAATAAAGAAATTTTCTTTTTGAATGATGAATATTCCAACTTCAAAATGTCTAAATGGATTTGTCTATTTTTCACTGACATTTCAAGTTCTTTTATTTTTTTTACCCAAGGTAGATTAGAATATATTTTCTGAAATGGATAAAATATTTTAATAAATGGGAATATATGATGCATGTTATAAATAATTGAAAAATATCGAATTATCAGTCTTACAGCATGGGATTCAAATAATTTTGAATACTTTTCTATAATATTTTTTCTGATATTTTTGGTATCATTTCTCTTTTCTTCGAGGATTCTTAGCTGATTTTTCATGGTCATCAATAATCCTTCTGATATGGTTCTTGAATTTCTCAGCCTATTATAAACAATATCACAAAAGGTCTTAACTTTTTTATAACCAATAAGAATTATAAACACTTAAAGCTACTGAAAGTTAGTAACATGAGCTGAAAGAGATTGCTTTTAAAATATATATATCTATCATAAGGATCTTTTTGTCTAGTTTCTCTGATAATGAAAGTGAATATGCAAATTAACATTTCTTGTTAATTTTTACTTTTTTAATATTTTAATGATTGATAAAATATAAATTGATTAAGAAAACAAGGAATGCATTTACCACAAATTTTATACTATGTTAGATAATGATAAAGTAGAAAATAATTATCAAAACTATATATACATATATATGATTAGATGTTTTTTTCTGAATATGCTGGAGAATAGCTCACAAAACAACTAAAAGCATGTTGACAATAAAAGATAATAAGATACAAAGAAGTAAACTACTGGTACTGGTGGGGGGAAAAATCCGGCAAGTGGGCCTAGTGGTCCTTTTTGCCAACCCCTGGCGACTACCTGATTTGCCGCCACATACTAATCAAGGTTGGGGTGTCATTCCTCGGGACCGCCAAAAAATGAATTTTAACTGCCCCAGGTGGGAATTGAACCCACAACATTCTGAATCGAGCACACTGGGATCTGCACTCCAACCCGCATGGCCATCATGTCCCTAAGAAGTAAACTAAGGTGGTATTAAAAATTATGTAAATATAAGTGAAAAATTATATAAAAATGAACAAAAAGAAATAAAAAGAAGAGATAAAATTTCAGTTCACATTGTTTCAATTAACTTATTTTGTCATGACTATTATAATTATCATGTAGATAAAATATTACTATCACTATCAATGTAGAAAACTAATTATTGTTATGTTAATTATATACCATTATATTTAATAATTTTTATTTACTTCATTTACATTTATTTTATTATGTCTATATTGTCTACATTATATTATCTCAACTGTATTTTTTATCGGTATATTAATTCTTTTTTTTTTTCAATTAGTAATGTATTCTATCATTTAATTTATATTTATGTTTCCTATATTGTATAATAATTATAGTTGTTATTATTATCACATTCTTATATTTTAATCTTTTTCTTGTATTTCACTTATATGTAAATGTTTTTAACCATCATCTTCCCTCACTCTATGTCTATCCCACACTCGCCTTTGTCACTCTTTCACTGTCTTTAAACAAGACAGATGTGTGGTTCTGATTTATTCTTTATTTATTTATTATTATTATTATATTTTTATTTATTCTTTCTTGACCATTATTTATTCCATACTATTTTTCCTTAATTTTTCATCTCTCAGTGTGTACAATTTTTGTTTTTTATTTCTCTTATATCTACTTATATCTACTTTTAAATGTTATTACGTATACCTGTACATTTTAAATATAATAGTCTGTTAATTCTTTTTATATATACTTATTATTGTTATTTCTTTTTGTTCATTTTTCACTTATATTAACATCATTTTTAACCCCCACCTTAGTTTATTTCTTTGTATCTTATTATCTTACATTATCAAGATAGTTTTAGTTCTTTTGTATCCTACTTAACCCTAATGAATCCTTACAAAGTTGAGCGAAATATATGAAAATAAATAGTTGTTAACTAATTTTTGTTCCTTTTTTGCTACACCCCCAACCATTTCCTTCATCATTATCAAAACATTTAAAACCAGGATTGAGTTTTCAACTTATCAACTTACATGTCAATATTATTTTTCACTTTTTCTTCTCTTTCACAGGATGTGCTGACACTTTTTCTCAATTTTTCTAACTCATTTTTACGCTCAGATATCTGATTTTCCAATTTAGAATTTTCTTCATTTTTGCCTTTGAAAAGAAGTATATTTGTTAGTATCAACTAATATAATTTAAAAGTTTAGTGTTCAAACTTTTAGTAAAGATGTTACATTTTATTTTTGTCTGGAGACACTCCATTTCCCAATCTAAATGTGCTTTCTTCATCATAACATCCGTGTAAGCGTGATTACTTGGTTTCTTTTGTTCCATCTTGCCTACAACTAAAAATAACTTTATGGTTGTGAATGAATGTAACAACATACAGTCTAGAAATGAAATTATTTAAAATGGAGCAAATATAAAAATAAGGGAGGATGGGGTTTGATTGGAGCAAGTCAAAAGGATGTCTAAGTATAAATTATATTTTTATGGAGCTATTGTCAAATTTAAGACCCACATGGATAGAATTTCTGCCTCTGTTTGTGATTTTTTCGAGTCTCTATAATTTTTACTAGATAATGGATTTATTTCTGATTACAGATCACTTCTGTTCCTTGCAGTGAGTACAAAAAAAGGTTCAAGAGGGTAAGGGGGGTTTACAAATTTGGAAATAAGGGATGAGTTAGACAGGCTACCCCACTCGTTCTTCAAACTGCAGTCATCCAGATTTGAACTGTGGGAAGAAATCACAGTTTTTGTTCCATATAATGAAGTGATCTACGAACTCACATAAGTGTGGTTGATTGATGTTCATGAAGAGATAAATATTTTTTTTCTCTAAAAGAGTACCTCGATTTTTGATATTTGACCATTTTTTTTCTCTTCAATTTCTTTAGAAACTGCTATTGAATAGTCAAATAGTCAATAGTTAAATAGTAAATTCAACCAGTGTTATTTAGTAAATTGTTTTCTTTTATAAATATAATTATCTTTATTAGTTGTAACAGAAATATCCATATAGTCTCACACTTTTTTATTATCTTTAAACTCCTACGTTCCACTGAATTTGGCCATTTTCAAGAATCTATCAACTTATTCATACTATCAAAGCTAACATTGGTTATTACACTATTGCAGGCAATAATGACATTGTGAACTTTTATCGTTAGTAAATAAATATATCACAGTTTTACTTATTATAATTATTTAGTTTAATAATTATGATAAATGAAACTGTGATAATTGTAGGTTATTGACTAATGATAATATTTGATAAGGGATAATAGCCTGTAATAGTGTGATAAACAATGTTGGCTTTGATAGTGTAAAAAGGTTGATAGATCCTTGAGAATGGCCGGATTGGCTGAAGCTTAGGAGTTTAAAGATAATAAAAGAGTGTGAGGCTATATGGATATTTTTGTTATAACTAATAAACAAACCAGCCTTAAACAAAATATTTCAATATATATGGCTATCTTTATTCGAAATAAAATGAGTTTATGTCTTACACAATTGTAGTCACTCCACACCCATTTATAATAATTATAACAGGCATATTTAAAAAAAAAATCATTAAATCTAACTCAAATTCCTTCTAAAATACTCAAATGAATTTTTTTAAAGATTTGAATTGCAAAAATTTTGGTTTGTGTTGAAAGTATTCCACCCTGATGTCCAATTTTTCCCACTCACTGGGATACATTGTATAAAGTAAAGGATTTGGGAAAAAATGAATAAAATCTAATGATTCTTTTAAGGTCCTCAAAGTTTGGAATATACTAGATAAGATCCAAACGTATAATAATCGTTCATAAGCAAAATATTTCAAACAACACTTTCACTGCTTCTGAAAAAAGTGCCTCAATCAACCCCACTCTCCCCGCATAAAATAAAATAAATTATTATCTGACAAAAGCTTAATTAACAATGATGATTCAAAAGAGTCAAATTTAATAATTTGAATTTGTTTTTTCAATATGCAACAATATGTAGATTAAAAATTAAAATTTCGTAACATGATTTTTGAATTTACTAAATATTTTTATATAAGCAGACATTGAAACCATAGGAAACTAATATGCGTAATGTTAATCATGTTCTGTTGTTATAATAATAAATATAAAATATAAAATACTTACATAAATATTTTACAAGTAAATATCATAATATTAATTTTCAATAAAAATATTACATATTATGTTTGTATATAATGAATAAAGTCAATGTTCAACATATATAATAATATAATATATAATGATTATAGTAAATAACTAACATAAAAAAAGGATTACCTATGAAATCCAATAAATAACTCAAATATAATGTACTAGAAATTGTGAATAACAAAACTGTAGTTGTTATAATGTTTAAATCAAAATTAGCTTTAAAAACCAGTTTGACCAACCTCACATAATCACACAAAAAACATTTAAAATCAGAATATATTCATTAAAAGAAATTTAACTATTAAACATTGTCATTATTTTATAAACATGATTTAACTTTTTTTTGTTACAATTAGTTGTATCTTTTATTCTATTTTAAGTTTTATAAGTTTTAGCGCCCCCCTTCAAATATGAATATTTTGAACATTAACAAGATGCTGCACGAAAGATGTTTTAACAAGAAAACTAAAATAGATATTTCCATTTTGTTAATTATAGTTTCTTCATATTAGTTTTGTATTATTTATTTGTCTAAATTCCTTTACCATGAGCGCTACAAGTTTTGCACTGCTTGACTGCGAGACAACACACTATTGCAATTTTGCCCTTGTAATGCTTCTTGCGTCATTAATCTTTCGTCGGTCTTCCCGTTGTGGGTTCTCACCTTTTCCTTCGCGGTCGAAGATTAAAGTGGGATAGAGCCACCGGCATTTTCCAGCCATGGATGAAATGTTTGAACAAGGAGAGGTTTTCTTCACTTACCAATCGAGTAAACGTCAGTGAGGACATAAATATCCGTGGTTCTAATCATCGTGGCCCTTAACCTCAGTAATGTTATTCAGGTTGTAACCAAAGGGTAAAGAGTTTCCGAGTTATGTAACAACAATGAGCTCACTTCTTAGGATTATTTTTTAATAACTGGTCCCTGCATTCAGTGAAACGTATAAAAATATTATTTTTTTATTAAAATTTATTTGTTCACATGCTTGATGAGGATGACTTGGTAAGAAGGGATTAGTAAAAAAAATAAAGAACAAGAACAACTTTATTATTAGCAATACAGTGACGAGAAATATTCTTCTTCGTTACCATAGCTCACTTTATCGTCGCTTGCTCTATCCGTAGACCATTTTCATCTGACACAAAGTAACGAACGCTGATATGGCTGTGACTATAAACTGAAATAATGTAATGAAGAGATTGATTAATGTTAATGTAATTCTTTATGTGATACATATTTACATGCATTTGTAATGAAATATGTTTTGTTATATAATATATAATAATATACAGTAGAACTCTTGGAATCTATCCTCTACTGACCTTAGCAAAGGTCTCCCTGTTAAGAAGGAAGACAGGTGCTCTGTAGGCGGTGACTTCAATGCGCCTCGTGGAGATGGTTATTACCAGTCTCATCATATCCGCGTAGCTCTTCGTCATGTCGTACCAGGGTGTGCTGTACACAATGAAGGCCAGGTCCTGCGCCTGTAGATCGCAACATTTAATTTACTATTCGAAATTAACAGAAAATATTATAAATTACAAAAATAGCCATCAGGGTTAAAATTGATCCTCCAGGATTTTCAGTTTGATTCTCTTTGATTATTTCCTCATTCTTCTTCCAATTCTTAAAAAAGAAACGATAATGCCTGTTAACGCCAAGTTTAATAATTAATTTGTAAATAATATTAGTTTTTGATCTAATTACGTTTATTTTTATTTGTATTATTTTCGTTAGAAATTTATTTTATTTTAGAAGACTGACCCATGGAAATTAGCAATATTTAAAATGATACCCAAACCCCAAAACCGCCAGAATACCCAAAACCTCCTACTGTCCTATCTTTCTATTACCAATCATGGGCAAAATCCTCGAAAAACTCATTTTAAAACGCCTATACCCACCCCATCCTAGATTCTGATCATATAATCCCTTATTACCAGTTTGGATTCCGAACATCTCACTCCACTATCCAGCATGACACATCTGTGCTTGTTGTTAATAATAACCCTTTGATTGCATCCCAAACTCTCCAATCCCACATCACAGTTCTCGAAGAATGGTGTCATAATTGGAGGATTAAAATTAAATCTTAACAAATCCCATCAAATCACCTTTACCCTTCGTCGTAAACCTATCGACTGCCCTACAATATCCTTTAATAATGTTGATCTTACTCTTGTCCAACATATACGCTACTTTGGACTACATCTGGACGACTAACCTGGAATCCTCACACAAGACTGAAAAGACAGGAATCTGCACGTCGATTTCGACTATTACAGCAATTACTGGACAAACGGTCTGAATTTCCAATTCATTATAAAAGACTGATCTACCTGACTGTAATCAGACCAATCTGGACATACGGAGTTGAGCTTTGGGGCTCCACTAAACCTTCGAATTCCTCTCGTATCCAATTCTTGCAATCCAAAATCCTTGTTGTAACTAATTATCCATTATAACTTCTTACTAGCCCTATCTGTGTGTTAGTTTTTAATTTGCCATTGTGGTTGAAATGCATAATTGTTAATTGGTATCTCTATAATCAACAACCAGACTCCGTCTGTGTTCGTACAGTGCAGCGAGGCGATTTTGATGTTAATACATAATGACTGTTAATTGTGATTAATATAATAAAGTTCACTACATTTGGTGAGTACCATTGTAGTGACTAATTTAATTGAAATATGACTATAGAATATATTACATCGAATTCGGCCATTATTAGCAAAGATGCTGTGTATTGCATTTAATAATCGCGTAAAATATTCCATTGTACACATGTTCACATAGGTTCCATAGAACTTGGAGGTTTTTTTAAATCTCATATTCCCCTGATAAGTGGAATGAGCTTAAAGGATCTTAGGTTTCACTTACATTTTACAATTCTTATAAATTTTATCGATTTTTTGTACATTTTTATTAACTAACCTCTGTAGTCAGTTCATCTGCCGTATTGGACAGCAGGAAGTAGTAAACTAATGTTATTAAAATGTAACATGCCATACAGATCGACTGGACGACCATTTCGTTTTCTTTCTGAAACATCGATTTATTTATTTTTATAAACATTATAATCGATAAATTAATAAATAAATTCTAAATTAAATTATAATAATACTTGAAATTATAATGGACAATAGATTCCTAAATTAATTACGTTACCATTGACTGTACGAAGGCACCACAGACGACAATTCCTATCGTGGTCATGTAGTAGATGATGACGACTGGGGAGAAGGCCTCAACTAGTTCCTCGGTGTTTCTGTAAAGGAATTTTAAATAAGACTCTTTAAAACATGGTGGTTAAATTGTTCCTGAATAATATTGCAAAGCGCTAGATGGTTTTATTTACTTCGGTTAAAAGGAATTAGAAAAAAGAGATAATATTGTGGGCTCAGCCTTTAACGTTTCGAATTGGCCTAGTAGTCAAGAGCCGGGAAGAAAAAAAGGCAGTTATCTCACCCCAATTTTTGATTACTTTAATGAAAACTATGTATAATTACTAGTCAAAATTGATAAGTCTACCAAGTATAGGTAGGGGGAATAAAAAATGGCGGCTGTTTCAAAACCTAAAAAAAACATTAATTTTTCATTCGGAGCTCTATATCTTAAAAACTACCAACAACACAAGAAAATCAAAGAGAACATTATTTAAAGAAGTGTAAATTTGCTGAAATATTAGCCCTAAAAGAGCTATTTACGTCCAATAGTTTTCGAGATATAGCTTTTTAAAAAGCAAAATTTCTTAAAAATCTACTGAAAGATTAGTAGTTAATTTATTTTGAAAAATCTATATCTCAGGAACTATATGACGTAGAGATGTCTATTAGCACTCAAATTAAAGCTAGTTTAATGGTCTATAAAGAAGTTTATGACCTTTACTTTCGCAGAAATTGTAGTTTTCATGATATTTACTAAAATAAATTGATTTATAGTTGTTCGGACAATAAGTTTGATTTATGAAAAACTTAATTTCAGAAACCATTGGACGTATAGCTGTTTGCCAGAGCTCAAATTAAAGCTAGTTACTACCAAATAGTTAATTATGTTCATCTTTTTAGGAGCAGTGGGTTTTATGATATTTGACAAAATAAACACAAAATGTTAATTTATAGTTGGATTTTTGACAAAATATATCTCTAGATCTATTAGGCGCACATATGTCTGCCAACACTCAAAATAAAGGAAATTTAACTGTCTATAAAGTATTTTATGATACTTATCTCCGCAGGGGTAGTAGTTTTTATGATATTCACATATGAAAATAAATGTGGCAAATGAAAATTTGTCCGAACAACTATAAATCAATTTATTTCAGCAAATTTCATGTAAACTATTACTCCTACGAAGATTAACATCATAAACTACTTTATAGATCATTAAACTAGCTTTAATTTGAGTGCTAATAGACATCTGTACGTCAAATGGTTTTTGAGATGTAAATTTTTTAAAATAAATTCACTAACTACTGATCTTTCAGTACGTCCCATACAACATTTTTCTGAAACGTTGCTTTTTAAAAAGCTATATCTCGAAAAATATTTAATGTAAATAACTAAAACAATTTTGGCTAGTAAATCAAAAATTGGGGTGAGATAACTGCCTTTTTTCTCCTCTTGGGCTCTTGTACTAACACAGGAACAGTAATAGAGCTCAGTGAAAAAAAAAACATTAATCATCTCACCTCAATTTTTCATTAATTTAATGAAGACTAGGTATCATTACTAGTTAAAATTGACGAGTCTGCCAAATTTGAGTAGGGGGAATAAATATGTCGGCTGTTTCAAAACGTAAAAAAAAAATTTTCTTTCAGGGCTATCTATATATCTTGAAAATTACCTACCACACTGGAAAACCTTGTAGAACATCATTTAAAGGTAAGTACATTTGATAAAATATGAGCCCTAATAGGGCTATTAAAGTTCAAAAGTTACAGAGATACAATTTTTTAAAAAGGAACATTTCATAACAAATGGACTGAAAAATCAGTAGTTTTTTAAAATTAATTTTGGGAAAATTATATCTCTGGAACCATTTCATCACTGTCTATTTGCACTAAAATTGAAGCTAGTTGAATGTACTATAAAGCAGTTTATGTTTATCTTCGTAGGAGAAGTAGTATTTATGATATTTGAAAATTTCACAAAAAGCTAATTTCTAGTTGTTCAGATAAAAGTTTCGATTTATGAACAAATAAATATTAGGAACCATTTGACTTAAAGATGTCTGTCAGCAACCAAATTAAAGCTAGTTTAGCACACTATAGAGTAGTCTATGAAACTTGTCTTCATAGGAGTA
>NW_027112014.1:385827-402035 GCF_000696795.3 Halyomorpha halys
TAAACTACTATAAATCAAAATTTTGTGAATTTATTTCAGAAAATATCATAAAAACTACTACTCCTACAAAGATAAACGTCATAAACTACTTTATATTTTATAGCACATTAAACTAGCTTTAATTTGAATTATGAAACTTGTCTTCATAGGAGTAGTAGTTTTCATGATATTTGCTAAAATAAATTGATTTATAATTGTTCGGAAAATAAGTTATTTTAGGACTTAAAGATGTCTGTCAGCAACCAAATTAAAGCTAGTTTAGCACACTATAGAGTAGTCTATGAAACTTGTCTTCATAGGAGTAGTAGTTTTCATGATATTTGCTAAAATAAATTGATTTATAGTTGTTCGGGACAGGATTTCATATGAAAATGATATTTTTTAAAACTACTACCTCTACAGAAATAGACATCATAAATTACTTTATGGCATATTACACTAGCCTTAATTTCAATGTTAGTAGACATCTGTACCTCTAATGGTTCCTGAGATATAGATTTCTCAAAATACATTTATTGACTACTGAATTTTAAGTACATTTTTTATGAAATGTTGCTTTTTAGATAGCTATTATTTATCGGGATTTATTGAACGTAAATAAATCCATTAGGACTCATATTTTAGAAAACTTACTTCACTTTAAATGATGTTCTATAAGGTTTTCTGGTGATGTTGATGGTTTTAAATATATAGACCTCCAAAAGAAAAATTATTTTTTTTTTTTTTCTGAACCCTCTAAAAACAGAAATAAAATGTGAATTAGTAGTGCATTACTGTGCAAGAAAGAAAAGTAATTCGTGTTGTGTCTTACCTTTTACTACCTTTGGTATTTTAAGGTTACCTGTTATATTTAATTTTGCATATGTGTTATCCATTCAGGAGCTATTTTGAGTCCGGAGGTGAGGGGCCTCCTCGTGTTGTATCGCATATATGATAAAAAATAAAATAAAAATAAAAATAAAGATAAATAAAAAATAAAAATAATAAAGACAATAGATAATGGTGAAATGATAAGAGAAACAGTCTGAAATCAAAAGAAGTGTGAGGGAGGGGGTTGGGGTGCATCAGAAGATGGAGCTATGAGGTGATGTTAATAGGGTTTTTGGGACCTTTCCTGCCCTGCCACCTCGCAGGAAGGGGGGATGGGGTGATAGACTGGAATACTGGATTGAAGGAAGCAGGGAGACTGTCGAAGAATTTAATGTGTCTCCGTGTGATGTGCTGTTGTACAGTTTCTAACTGTAGTTCGTTATGAATGTGTGCCATGTTACGTCTTTCAAGAGATGTCCCTCGACATATCTTCTGTAGTGTGCTGTTTTGGTATTGTTGTAGTGATTTCAGGGCTGTTGGGTAAAGATAGTGTAGTAGTGGTGCACCGTGTAACAGTGATGGTCGTAGTATTACTTTGTATATGAGTAATTTGAGTCGAATAATTTCGAAATACACAAACCTTGTTATATCTTGATGCAGCCTGAACCACAGAACAAATTTATTTCTAACTTGCGTGCTGTTTCCAATTTTAAGTTCTTTTTGTAGTTCCGTCATGGCAACAGAGAGATATTTCAGGAAGTCGCTCTGTATAGTGAAGAGTGTCACAAAGAGACAATCCATTGCAGCTTTCTTCGAAGTCGAATATGATATGCTGCAGGTCATAATTAGCATTATCAGTTCGTAGACTCCTGGGAGCTTGTCGTCGAAGGGACTGGCGATTCTGAAGGGATGTCTGGAGCGGTAGTGTCCTTCCATCCAGTCCATCAGGGGGACAGGGAAACTGTAGACCAAAGGCAGAGCGAAGCTGAAGAATATGGACTGGTTTGTAAGGATTGCCATTAACCTGGAGGTCCTCTTGTAAAGCTTCAGGAAGTGTTCTGCGCCTGCAAGTTCGCCACTCAATATCCTCTCGGCTATCCGGTCCATGTTGTCGGTGATCCTTTTGAGTTCCTCACTGTAGGAGATTTGGTAGAAGGTTAGCATGAGAGCGCAGGTGAAGTTGGACGTGCTCACACCCAGCCCACAGAGCTCCTGTAAAGAAGAGATTTAATCAGAACCCAAGTTAAATCTCAAACCACTCTTTATTATTTCTTTAAAAGTCCAACGTTTCGGCCAATTCGACCATCCTCAAGAATAATCTAATAAATAAGACCTTTTATTGATTTGAGAAGATGGTCGGGAGGAGGGGAAGGTGCGGTCAGCAAAGAAACAACATAATTAAACAAAAAATATTTATTTATGCCGACGTTTCGACCTGAGTTTCAGGTCTTCATCAGGGCTGTCTAAACCTCAGTTTTAGCTAATCTTCTCCGCTTGACGCCTGAAACTCAGGTTCTTCCGTCAAAACAGCCCTGACGAAGCCCTGCAACGTGGGGCGAAACGTTGGCTCAGTAAAAATAGTATACCCATTTACTATTTGAGTTTTTTTAACCGCACCCGGATCATATTCTATTCATCATTAATTTTTTTAATTGTTGAGATGAAAAAAAAAACATCCAAATAGAATATAAACTATTCTATATTTTGGAAGATTATTGATTGAGCGTGTGTATAGATGAATGGAATATGGTCCGGGTGCGGTCAAAAATACTCAAATAGTAAATAACTATACTATTTTTATTGAGCCCACGTTTCGACCTCGTTGCAGGGCTTCTTCAGGGCTAAAAAAGATACAAACACTTGACATAGTTACAAAAAAAACAAAAACAAAACGTAAGTGGAAAATAACAGTAATTACTGTTTACAACCTTTCATTTTTCTTATTATATTTTACTTTTCATTGTATACCCTGTATTATATTTTACTTTTCATTGTATACCCCTATTAATAAATAACAGGGGTATACAATGAAAAGTAAAATATAATAAGAAAAATGAAAGGTTGTAAACAGTAATTACTGTTATTTTCCACTTATGTTTTGTTTTTGTTTTTTTGTAACTATGTCAAGTGTTTGTATCTTTTTTAGCCCTGACGAAGCCCTGCAACGTGGGGCGAAACGTTGGCTTAATAAAATAGTATAATTATCTACTATTTGAGTTTTTTTGACCGCACCCGGACCATATTCCATTCATTTATTCTATATTTTGCTAGTACAACATTTCGGGACATTACCCCATATTCATGCACCATTTCATCCTTATATTTGTAATTTTTTCAATTTCCATTTTTGTAATCATATCATGTATACACATCTAGTAAATGTATCATAACCGAATTATGAATCAATTTTAAACTATATGTGTATAAATGAAATGATTTCAAAAATGGAAATTGAAAAAATGGTGACAAATAGGAGGATGAAATGGTGCATGAATATGGGATTATTTCCTGAAACGTCGTACAAGCAAAATATAGAATGTTATATTTAGAAGTTTTCTTTACCTCAACAATTTTTTTTTTTTAATATTTATTTATTGCTATTTACAACTGTACATTATAATACATTTAGTCAATCTGATCTAAGTTAAATTGGAGTGTTACAGGCGTGTAGAGAAACTACCCTTTGGTAGCACTCTAATGACATTTTATATTAGCTGGTCTCGTGGCCATCTTCTTTTCAGGCGCCTCGGAGGATTGTCAGGAATAGAAGAGGATGCAAGATTAGAAACTAAGGGGTTTGAGTGGTTAGAGAGTTTATAATGGAAGGAGTGATATCTGGTTCGGGCTTGATCGGTTACATAGGGAACATTAAGGTCTTTATGTATGATTTTATTTGTGACAAAGTAAGGAGCATTGAGGATTTTACGAAGGATTTTGGATTGTAAGGATTGAATACGAGAGGAATTCGAAGATTTAGTGGAGCCCCAAAGCTCAACTCCATATGTCCAGATTGGCCTTATTACAGTCATGTAGATCAGTCTTTTGTAATGTGTTGGAAGTTTAGACAGTTTGTCTAGTAAGTGCTGTAATAGTCGAAATCGACGTGCAGTTTCCTGTCTTTTCAGTCTTGTGTGAGGATTCCAGGTTAATCGTTTGTCCAAATATAGTCCAAGGTAGCGGATCTGTGCGACAGGGGTAAGAGTAACATCGTTAAATGAAACTGTAGGGCAGTCAGTAGACGAAGGGTAAAGGTGATTTGATGAGATTTGTTGGAACTTATCTTAATCCTCCAATTACGACACCAATCTTCGAGGGCTGTGACATGGGATTGGAGATTTTGGGATACAATTAATGGGTTATTATTAACAGCAAGCACACATGTGTCATCGGCATACGTGGTGAGGATAGTATTAGGATTGGTTGGAATGTCAGCTATATAGACGGTGTAGAGGATACTACCTTGAGGAACACCAGCGGACTGAGAATAGAGGGATGAATAGAAACCATTGTGGTTTACTTGGAAAAATCTATCAATGAGAAAGGAACGAATAATGAGAAAGCATGTAGGAGGTAAGAATTTATGGAGTTATAATGTTTGTTAAAATTGAATGTATAATAGAAGCTGTTATCAACTTGATTGTCCACGAGGATGCCCGAATCGGCCGAAACGTTGGACTTTTAAAGAATGTTTTGAGACTTAACTTGTATACTGATTTATTTCAACAAAAATAGCATTCTCAAGAAAATTGATTGTATATGAAGAGATTTATGTCAAAATTATTTACGTTATAGCTACTTTCATTTGAAATCTTTCTTACTGATGATATAACTTCTGACCTGGAATGGAATAGTAATTGTGGTGACGGAGTAAACGTAGCAGCAGAGCATGTAGACTACGATGGACACGAGGAGACTATTGTAGAAGAGGTAGGGGAGTCTTCCAAGGAGGGACGGCATCTCGATCCAGGGTGTGGCGAGGCCGACGCGTCTCAGGCCCGTCAGGAGAGCTCTACAACAGAACTTGATGGTGGCATTATAAATAAAATAATAATGTAGTTTTTGAACTATGAAGGGATATATTTTTATATTTTATATTCAGTTCGTGAAATTATTATCATTTATTAAGTCGGTTCATTCGTGGCGCAGTTTTTTTTATTCAGTGTTTGTTATTTGAAATTGCCTTCATGAAAAAAAAAATCTATGTTAAACGATTATCACTGATCTCAAAAACAAAAAATGATTCTTGTTTCAGAATACTTTTTTTTTTGTTACTAATCAAAAATTTTATTTTAAAATGAAAAATATTTTTTTATGTGTTAGTTCGCTGTGAAAATAATAAAGATGTTAGTCAAATGAAAAAAAATACAATTTTGGTGTACAAACCCAAATTGTAGGTTCGTCAAAGCAGGAACCTCCGATCTGAACAAGAGTATTAGTGAGTATAGAGTATAGAGTAGAGTATACTAATGATTATAGAGTATATCAATGAGTATAGAGTATAACGATGTATAGAACATGCGTAATTTTGGGTCATTTCATATGAAATGTACGTTTTCAAATGTAGCCTGCATGAAGTTGTGTTTTTAAATTATTTAGTCCAAAAATTGAATTAAGGTAAGATAAATTATAAATAATATTGTTAAGTATTTTGAATTGTTGAGGATCATAGATGTAATAAAAGCTGTTTTGTGCTAAATTGCCCCTGGGGATGGCCGAACTGGCAGAAACGTCGGACTTGTAAAGAAAATATAGGTTTTGAGACTATAATGGATATAAATTATTTATTTAAACACGTTTTTATTATTTCACAAATCCAAAGTAGGATCAGTGGACTTTTGTTGTTTAATACGTTTATATTTACATATTATAATGAGCCTATAATGTCTTTAGAAATATATATTTGTTCTATAGTAAATAATAAATAAATTGCTAAACTTAATTAACAAGATTTGAAACAATGTATTTAAACCGAATCGATGGAATTTTAAAATATACAAGTTTAAACTAAAGTTAATTATTGAATCCGATGTTTGCGGAAATTCTTTAATTAATTAAAACATGGAGAGCACATATATTTATCTTTTGGCAGTTCTAAACAATGACAAATGAACACAAACGTGTGAATACAGGACAAGCGTCCTTTGTGCTCAAAAATATTCATCTGGTCGGCCACAAATTAAGGCCACCTTGTACGATTGTTGGCCAATCCAAATAACTATAAAAGAATTTATTTTAGCAAATTTCATGTAAACTATTATTCCTACGAAGATAAACATACTAATCTACTTTATAGTACATTAAACTAGCTTTAATTTGAGTGCTAATAGACATCTGCACGTCAAATGGTTTTTGAGATATAAATTTTTCAAAATAAATTCACTAACTACTAATATTTCAGCACGTCCCATGCAACATTTTTCTGAAACGTTGCTTTTTAAAAATCTCGAAAAATATTTAACGTAAATAACTCGATTAGAGCTCATATTTTAGCAAATTTACTCTTCTTTAAATGACGTTCTCTTAGGTTTTGTTGTGTTGTTTCTACTTTTTAAGATATAGAGCTCCAAATGAATTTTTTTTTTTTTATCGCTTTGAAACAGCCACCAATTTTTATTCCCCCTACTTATACTTGGCGGACTCATCAATTTTGGCTAGTAATTATACATAGTTTTCATTAAATTAATCAAAAATTGGGGTGAGATAACTGCCTTTTTTCTCCTCTTGGGCTCTTGTACTATAGGAACAGTAGAAGAGCTCAGTGAAAAAAAACATTAATTATTTCACCCCAATTTTTCATTATTTTAATGAAGATTACGTATCATTTAGTTAAAATTGATGAGTCTGCCAAGTTTAGGTAGGGGGAAGAAATATGGCGGCTGTTTCAAAACGTAAAAAAAAAAATTTTCTTTCAGAGCTATATAACTTGACAACTACCACACTAGAAACCCTTGTAGAGCATCATTTAAAGTAGAGTACATTTACTACAACATGAGCCCTAATAGGGCTATTTATGTTCAAAAGTTACCGAAATAAAATTTTTTTAAATGCAACATTTCATAAAAAATGCACTGAAAAATCAGTAGTTTTTTAAAATTAATTTTGGGAAAATTATATCTCTGGAACCATTTCATCACTGTCTATTTGCACTAAAATTGAAGCTAGTTGAATGTACTATAAAGCAGTTTATGTTTATCTTCGTAGAAGTTGTAGTTTTTATATATTTGAAAAATTCACAAAACGATAATTTCTATTAATTGTTCAGATAAAAGTTTCGATTTATGAAAAAATAAATAGGAACCATTTGACTTAAAGATGTCTGTCAGCAACCAAATTAAAGCTAGTTTAGCACACTATAGAGTAGTCTATGAAACTTGTCTTCATAGGAGTATTAGTTTTCATGATATTTGCTAAAATAAATTGATTTATAGTTGTTCGTGACAGGATTCCTTTCCCCAATTTTTCATTAATTTAATGAAGACTACGTATCATTACTAGTTAAAATTGACGAGTGACAAATAAAGGAAGCTGGAATTTGCTTAAGTTTGGCAAAGATGTAGAGGCACCTTAATAAACCCTTCTTAGGGTTTCTTGATTACCTTCAGAGACGCATACAATACTCGCTATGTTCTTAGGATACTAACTATTTACAAACTAACTACTTTTATTCCCATGTACCTGTAGTGGTCGACGAACTTAGGAGCTGGCATGTGGTAGAGGTGTGTAGCCCAAGAGGTTAGATCAGGGTCAATTATAGACCACCATCTTGTGAATGATTGATTCGTTAGCTCCGAGCAAATTGCTGCCTTCGCCTTCGTAGAACATTCATAATGTCCTGCCCCGCCTGGCTTCTGTTAAATTCATTGGTCCTCTTCAATAATGGATCGCCATAACTGGTTAATTAGGCACCTCATTGGCTGGCAGTCGGCCAATCAGATCAGGCCACAGGATGGGTCTTAATTGATCTATGATCACTGGTAAAAAAAATAAGGTCTGTCCGAAATGTCTTTGATAGTAGAAGAATAATGGTTAGTGCCTTAGGTAAGTCAATATATACATATTGTATTAAATATAACAATATTTTTTCAGAACCACAATTCCTATTTGAATAGTTTATTTTTTGTAGGTTAACTGGAAACAACTCACACAGAGCGTTACTTTAATTGCTGGTCAGTAGAAATTAGAACCAGTGGAATGAAACATATTCGTATTACGAGAATTGAGAAGAAGAATAAATTACTTTTTATATCCAGTATTTTAGTGATAAACTTTTCAAAAAATTTTTTAGGTGAAAAAATAAAAAAAAACACTGTTCCCTATGCACTATTCCTTCTAAATTAATGAATTGTCTTAGTACATGAGCCCGCAGGAAAAAAATTCAGTAACTTCACCCCAATTTCTGATTACTAGATATAATTACTAGTCAAAATTGATGAGTCCATCAAGAGTATTAAGGGGGAATACAAAATAGCGGCTGTTTCAAAACTAATTTTTTAATCTGAACTCCATAGCATTGAAACTACCAACACTACAGAACTTAATGGAACATCATTTAAAGTTTAGTAAAGTTGCGAAAACATGAGCTCTAATAGAGCTATTTACGTTCAATGATTTTCGAGATATAGCTTTTTAAAAAGCAACTTAAACAAAATAAAAAAGAGGTGTAGATAGTTGACCGTAGATTAATGATTGGAGAAGTTTGTCGGGGGGTGCGGTCAGCAAAGAACAACATAAATAAAACCAACCATATTTATTTATTTTATACTGACGTTTCGACCTAAATTTCAGTCTTCATCAGTCTTAAATTTCCAGTACTAAACTACTATAAATCAAAATTTTGTGAATTTATTTCAGAAAATATCATAAAAACTACTACTCCTACAAAGATAAACGTCATAAACTACTTTATAGCACATTAAACTGGCGTTAATTTGAGTTCTAATGGACATCTCTACGTTTGAAGAGTCCTGGGACATAGTTTTACAGAATTAATAAAAAAAACTACTGATTTTTTAATGCATTTTTATGAAATGTTGCTTTTTAAAAAGCTATACCTCGAGAACTATAGAACGTAAATATCTCTATTAGAAGCGTTGTAAACTACATTATAGTACATAAACTATCTTTAATTTGATTGCTGGAAGATATCTATATATCTAATGGTTTCTGAGATACAGCTTTTCATTAACAAAAATGTTTTCGAAACTACTATAAATCAAAATTTTGTGAATTTATTTCAGAAAATATCATAAAAATTACTACTCCTACAAAGATAAACGTCATAAACTACTTTATATTTTATAGCACATTAAACTAGCTTTAATTTGAATGCTAATAGACATCTGTACATCTGTAAGTTTCCTGAAATATAGTTCTCCAAAATTAATAAAAAAATTATTCATTTTTCAGTGCTTTTTTAATACATAAAATGCTTTTTTATTTTGATTGGAGAAGTTCGTCGGGGGGTGCGGTCAGCAAAGAACAACATAAATAAACAAAACCATATTTATTTATTTTATGCCGAAGTTTCGACCTGAGTTTCAGGTCTTCATCAGGGCTATAGAATAAAAGAGATAACAACAACATTTAGAGTAACATACAATTGAAAAGGAATAGTATACAAACAAATTTAGAATTATACAAAATATTGAATTAAATTATAAATGATAAAAAATTGATAACTGATAATTGAATAGTACAAAATTCATTTCATTATTATACAATAATATAATGATTGGAGAAGTCTGTTGGGGGGTGCGGTCAAGATATTATACATATCTTCTTACCTACATGATATTATATTTCATCTGTCACTGTTTTCAATTTACTACCAAACAATTCCACGATTATCTATCAATTAAAATTTTGTACTATTCGATTATCAGTTATCAATTTTTTAACATTTATGATTTAATTCAATATTTTGTATAATTCTAAATTTGTTTGTATACTATTCCTTTTCAATTGTATGTTGCTCTAAATGTTCTTGTTATCTCTTTTATTCTATAGCCCTGAAGAAGACCTGAAACTCAGGTCGAAACGTCGGCATAAAATAAATAAATATGGTTTTGTTTATTTATGTTGTTCTTTGCTGACCGCACCCCCCGACAAACTTATCCAATCAAAATAAAAAAGCATTTTATGTATTAAAAAAGCACCGAAAAATCAATAATTTTTTTATTAATTTTGGAGAACTATATCTCAGGAAACATTAGACGTACAGATGTCTATTAGCACTCAAATTAAAGCTTGTTTAATGTGCTATAAAATATAAAGTAGTTTATGACGTTTATCTTTGTAGGAGTAGTAGTTTTAATGATATTTTCTGAAATAAATTCACAAAATTTTGATTTCTAGTAGTTTCGAAAACCTTTTTGTTAATGAAAAGCTATATCTCATAAACCATTAGATATATAGATATCTTCCAGCAATCAAATTAATGATAGTTTAATGTACTATAATGTAGTTTATAACGCTTCTAATAGAGATATTTACGTTCTATAGTTCTCGAGATATAGCTTTTTAAAAAGCAACATTTTATAAAAATGCATTAAAAAATCAGTAGTTTTTTTTATTAATTCTGTAAAACTATGTCCCAGGACTCTTCAAACGTAGAGATGTCCATTAGAACTCAAATTAACGCCAGTTTAATGTGCTATAAAGTAGTTTATGACGTTTATCTTCGTAGGAGTAGTAGTTTTTATGATATTTTCTGAAATAAATTCACAAAATTTTGATTTATAGTGGTTTCGAAAACATTTTTGTTAATGAAAAGCTATATCTTAGCTTAACAGTACGGAGATAAACATCATAAAATACTTTATGGCACATTAAACTAGTTTTAATTTGAGTGCTAATAGACATCTGTACGTCAAATGGTTTTTGAGATATAAATTTTTCAAAATAAATTCCCTAACTACTGATCTTCAGTACGTCTAATACATTTTTATGAAATGTTGCTTTTTAAAAAGCTATACCTCGAGAACTATAGAACGTAAATATCTCTATTAGAAGCGTCATAAACTACTTTATAGCACATTAAACTGGCGTTAATTTGAGTTCTAATGGACATCTCTACGTTTGAAGAGTCCTGGGACATAGTTTTACAGATTTTTCAAAATAAATTCCCTAACTACTGATCTTTCAGTACGTCCCATACAACATTTTTCTGAAACGTTGCTTTTTAAAAAGCTATATCTCGAAAAATATTTAACGTTAATAACTCTATTAGGGCTCATATTTTAGCAAATTTACTCTTCTTTAACTGACATTCTCTTAAATTTTCTTGTGTTGTTCCTACTTTTTAAGATATAGAGCTCCAAATGAATTTTTTTTTTTTTTTTTATCGCTTTGAAACAGCCACTATTTTTTGCTTCCCCTACTATGCCTGGTTGGCTCATCAATTTTTTCTAGCACCTATACATAGTTTTCATTAAAGTAATAAATAATTGGGGTGCAATAACTACTGTTATAAACTATAACTACTGTTATAAATAAATACTGTTTTCTCCTTTTGGGTTTTTGTTATATCGACAGCGTTGCAATGGTGGATGGTATGATAAATTTGGAGCATTAAAGAATTAGAAAAGTTTTTAAATACAATATTTAAGGATAGCCAAAACCACAATACTTTGTATAACTTAAATTTAACAAAAAAGATTACTCAAAATTTTAGTTTCATCTTGTTTTGGTGTTACGGTAGATACAGTATATATTACTTGAGAATTTCTAGTTTATCTGGGTCATTGAAAAATTGTAAAATGCCGAACTGGCAGAATTTCTGTTCCTAACATTTTAATTCAAATATACTTGAACTTGCATTTCTAAGCAGATGTATCGGAGTAAAATTATCTATTAAAGATTTTATGCGTGAAATTTTAATGTAATGATTAAATGTCTCTTGGGTTAGATTTTTTAAATTTGATGAGAATATCCAATGAATTTCAATTACCATGCTTGGCAAAAACTTTTGTGGTTTTAGTCATTTTGAAGAAAGTTATGCTCAAAATTATATGTGTCTACAAGATGAAAAACTGAAACAACAATATTATTAATTTTAAATCACCTTTTATTTGTTAATATAAAAATTTTTGAGGTTATTACAGTACTTATTATTTTTATTGTTAGTTATTACACTATAAACTTTTTTTTGTAGTTGAATTCAAGGACGTGTTTTATAGTTAATTAATCGAAAATAAAATGCTCTCCCAGAGGTTCATCTTCTACCATCCTCATATCATTAAATTTATATTTTATTGCGCAGGTTTCATTGTTACTGGATTTTGAGTATGATTGTTCGTTGTATTGTTTAGTCCATATTTATCAAGTTATACAATTTTCTTATTTTTCAGAATTGCTTTTATTATTATTTTCATTATATCTTATGTACAAATGTTTACAGCTTTTATCAATTTAATTTTTTTTTTTTTAGTAAGGTTTTTTAATTTCAGAAAACATTTTGAGTTTATTGTATTTTACAGTTTTAAGGTATAATAAGTAAAAGAGTGAAGAAAATCGAGGAAGAAAAAAAATATAAACAGGAAATCAATACAAAAATGATGTAACTGAACTAAGAAAAATTTATGTATATTGGAAGATTATTGATTGACCGTGTGTATAGATGAATGGAATATGGTCCGGGTGCGGTAAAAAAAAATCCAAATAGTAGAATTGTACTATTTTATTGAGCCTAATAGTAATAATAAAATAAAATAGTATAATAAATAAAAAAAAATAAAATAGTATAATTCTACTATTAGGATTTTTTTTTACCGCACCCGGACCATATTCCATTCATAAAAATTTATGTAGCTGTTATTATTGTTTCATGTAATTATTGATTGAATTGTATGAACCATAAAACCCACATTACATTAGTATGAACCATAGTAATTCAAATTATGTTAGTGTGGTCCATATCAACCCACACTATGTTAATAAAAAAAAATATTCTTAAAGAATTTTTGAACAGAAACAATTCCTAATTCATGTAAATGAAAACTTCCTTAAAGTTCCAATATCTATCTATCTGCTATCAGGCGAGTATTAAGGTGATTAGAAAATTAGATTAAATTATTTATTTGTTTCAAAAGCTTCAGAAATTGATTTAAATATTTAGATTTAAAACTTAAGTAATATTCTGAACTAGCACGCTCAAGAAATCTAGAAAAAAAAAGGCGATTCCTGGAACCAATACTTGAAAACCTCAGTTTAAACTCCTATTTTTTGGGTAGGTGTGTAGCTGAGGGAGTTTAACGACTGCAACGTTATGCCTCATAACTGCAACGGTGCCGGTTCGAATCCGGCCTGAGGAATCGATTTATTTTTCATTTATGTAGCGGTTCCACGAAAGAAAAACTTTACTCCCAACCCTGGTTAGAATAGGTTGGTCCCCTAGAGAACATCCCCCCTCCGTAAGTCAGACATTACCAGAAAGGGGGTCATAAAAAAAAGATGATGTTATTGGTAAATTGATTTGTACGGTCACAAAATTCTTGATACAAGTCTTGATTGTTTTTATCATTTTTTCTAGAATCCAAAAGAAGGACATAACCGATCGTTTGGCAACTCCATTTTCTCGAGACTCAAAAAGGTGTTTCAATTAATATTTGTTTTTAATTTAATTTTAAGATAGGTGATTTTTTTTTAAAAATGTTATTATAAAAATTAATTAATTTATTCACACCTTCCCCTGCCTTTTGAAATACAGGTGTGCAGCTGTAGCACGATGTTACACAAGTATCTGTAACATCAAATCAATTTACAATTCTTACAATCGGTTGTAAAGTTCAGTCGTCTGTCCGTCCGCTGCCCTTCTGGGGGTTGGTCTTATTCTATTACGGAGATTGAATTGGGCTGCCCCAAAAATAGTTTTCCAACCGTACAGAAAGTTTCTGTATTACGGGTAGTTTTCTTCGGTTACTAGCTGATGGAAATAGTTTTCTGTGAGGGTTTAAGGTGCGGTTTCCCTCAGCAATCTGGACCGTAGTGCATCAAAAACAGTGCAGACCATGTTGTGCACAGGAGTCTCCGGAACACCACAACCCCCTGGTTATAGGGTCGATTCCCATCCCGTGGCCATGAAGCTTGGCTCCAAATATCACTTGCCCCATGAGGATTTGAGAGAGCTAGTAGTCAGAGCTTTATAATGCTCAACTTGGAAAACCCGTTGTTCTTTGGATGCAGTTAATTCAGTTTATTTTAAATTACCTGACTATCTCTGAATAAAAAAAGTTTTAGCTTTCATAATAAGTCATATTTCATACATTTTTAATATTATACAAAAATAAAACAAATTAAATTTTGAGTAGGATAGGATGGGGGGGCCCGTTGGATTATTTCACATCGGGACGAATAATTAACCACTTTTTTGAAAAACATTAAGGTAACAATTCAAAAGAATTTGAGGTATTAGATTGTTATATAAAAGTAATTGATAATGACTGGAATGATTTAGGATCAAATGGAATTCATTTGAAGAATAATATCTGTGGCATTGAATATTTGGTGGGCAAATAAACAAAAGAATGTTTTTTCGTGCCGACGTTTCGACCGGAATTTCAGGTCTTCTTCAGGGCTAAAAAGCAAAGAAGATAACAACCATCATTTAGAGAAAAATTAAAAGAAATAATAATCCAACAGATTTGAAAATATACATAACAATGAATTGATAATAAATAGTTGATTAATAACCATGGAAATAGATAGTAGTTGTATAATAATTATGAAATATGAAATATAATATAATATTACATAGGTACAAAAATATGTCTAATATAAGATATTGGTAGTATCTTATAAGATATAAGTAGTGTCTAAAAAACTGAAAAATAATTTGAATCAACATAATGAACTGAATGAATGAAAAATGAAATATATCATACAATGGGTAAGTAACTTATATATGAATATCAATGTGTATAATAGTTTGTTTGATGATAGTTATATTTCATTTTTTGTACAATTATATTTTATCCCTGATGTAATTTATATAGTTTACAATATATGTATGTTTTTTCAAAGGAGAGATATTTCCAATACTTCATACACTCTAGTATAGATGCCGAATTTATTAAGTAAAAATATTTTTGCCTGAAGTTACCACTTTGATACATTTATAAGAATAAACAACTATAAGGTACTGTACAAAATTCACAAAAGTTTTCGATATTTTCACAACAATCTCACTGAAAAGACATAAATAATTTAGAGCAGTTCATCGAGGCATTTATAGGTTTTGAATCTTTATTGTATTGCCAATAATGAAATAAGAGTCTGCTGTTAAAAATACTAACAACACTAGAAAATCTTATAGAACATTATTTAAAGTTGAGTAAATTTGCTAAAATATCAGCCCTAAAATAACTATTTACATTCAATAGTTCCCTAAATATTCTTTTAGAAAGCAATATTTCATAAAAAAAAGTGGGTTTGTAGAAAAGAAATCCAAGATACTAAAAGATTACTTCAATGAAAACAATGTAGAATTACTCGTAAAATTGACGAATCTGGCAAGTATTATTGGGGGGGGGGTAGAAAATGGCTGCTGTTTCAAATCGCTTTGAAAATTAATTTTTCATTCGGAGCTTGATATCTTTAAAACTAACAACAGCAATACAATACTTAATGGAGCATCATTTAAAGTAGAGTAAATTTGCTAAGACATGAGCCCTAAAATAAAATTTACATCACATAGTTCCCGAAATATACTTTTTTAGAAAGCAATATTTCATAAAAAATGTACTGAAAATTCAGTAGTCGAAGAATTTATTTTGGTAATTTTATATCTCAAGAATTATTAGACGTGTAGATTTCTATTGTCTAGTTTAATGTGCTATGAAGTAATGACGTTTATCTTCGTATGAGTAGTAGTTTTCATGATATCTGCCAATTGTTTTTTTGTTTTTTTTGGATCTATTTAAATTTACGACTGTAGATTAGATTAGATTAGATTTTTATTCAGGGCGATCAACATCTAGGTTATTACACCCTTTTTACTTCATCTATCTTCTTGACTTATAGTTGAATGTAGACTATTTCATTTTTACACTGGTCGGTATTTGTGGATTATATTTTAGCATAAAGTTGTGTTTCTTTGAGAAATTTTATTATTTTGTCTATGGATTCTTCTGAGTCTTTAAGGGCCAATTCTCTTGTACGAGGAATTTTATTATTTTCAAAGGCTTGACGAAATGATGAACATTCTTCAATTATATGATTTATTGATAATGGGGACTTACAGGTTTGGCATATAGGCTGGTCCTCTTTTGTGATTAAGTGAAGGTGAGTTAATTTGGAATGTCCTATTCTTACTCTTGCAACAACCACTTCTTCTCTTCTGTTTCCCCTTATGGCACTTGTCCACTTTTGTGTATTTTTTTTTATATTTCTCAATTTATTGG
>NW_027112014.1:402085-403293 GCF_000696795.3 Halyomorpha halys
TATTGACACCGACGGATCCGTAAGATATGCCGATAGGGCTATAAATAAACAAAACTGATTTATAGTTGTTCGGGCAAAATTTACATTCATATGCAAATATCACATAAAGTACTACCCCTATGAAGATAAATGTGATAAACATATTTATAGCTGTAGGTGTATATAGGTTTGTCAAATAGTTATTATGGAATATACAATTTTCAGACAGTATCCTTTTCATTTGCTGTGCATTGCTTAACATTATTAAAAATTTCGAAATGTTCATTTGGAAATCAATTCATGTAGCAAGGAAACATTAAATTAACATTTTTCATATAGATTAACATATATAAGAACTTTATTAACATTGTACAGGTATTAGAAAAACGATAACATTTTCTTCGATATTTGTGCCTATGAATCGTCGTATAAGAATTTCATCTGGCATAAAGTTATGAACGCAGATATCGCTCCCACCAGAAACTGAAACAAACCATAAAGACGTCTGTTATAATAATATTTAAAATAAAAAAAATAACTAAAATAATAACTTGTAGGAAGATAGCCCGGGTGGCGGTCGATAAAGGTATCAAAATAGTACAAGAAAACTGTTTATTAATAATCTTCGTGAGGTGAACCCTGTTGTCATCTCAGTTTCAATCTGACAGCCTTGCAAAGTGGGCCGAAACGTTGCTTAAAAATAAGTATAGTATTTTGTTACTGAAGTGTAGATAGTTGACCGTAGATTAATGATTGGAGAAGTTTGTCGGGGGGTGCGGTCAGCAAAGAACATTTAGCCGCTTTATCCGCTGCCTCATTTCCAGCTATTCATGAGTGCCCCGGAGTCCAGAGAAAGGAAACACTTTTTTTATGATGTTTTAGCATGTCTATATATAAATTTATGTCTAAGTATAAATTTACGACTGTACATAATGATTCATCCAGTAAATTTGATGTAAGTTTAAGATAGAGTGAGGCCTGTAGACAAATTAACCATCGGTAGCAGTCTAATGAGGATTGTTAGGAATGGCAAAGGATGCAAGGTTAGAAACTAGTGGGTTTAGATGGTTAGGAAGTTTATAATGGAAGGAGTGGTATCTGGTTCGGGCTAGATCGGTTACATAGGGAACATTAAGGTCTTTATGTATGATTTTATTTGCGACTAAGTAAGGAGCATTGAGGATTTTACGAAGGATTTTGGATTGTAAGGATTGAATACGAGAGGAATT
>NW_027112014.1:403643-405300 GCF_000696795.3 Halyomorpha halys
AGTTTGTCGGGGGGTGCGGTCAGCAAAGAACAACATAAATAAACAAAACCATATTTATTTATTTTATGCCGTAGTTTCGACCTGAGTTTCAGGTCTTCATCAGGGCTATAGAACAAAAGAGATAACAACAACATTTAGAGAAACATACAATTGAAAAGGAATAGTATACAAACAAATTTGGAATTATCAGTTATCAATTTTTTATCATTTATGATTCAATTCAATATTTTGTATAATTGACCGGTTCGAATCCGGATGAGGCAGAAAATTATTTATTCGTTTATTGTAGGCTCAACCACGCGGGTTTAACAACTCTCCGGACCACCCACCCTCGTAAAGTGAGTATCTTTAATTGGGGAAATATCTGGCGGTCTGATCAAATCACCTTGCACAACACTTGGTCTAGTAACTAACAGTGATTCCTAAAAGTGTATTGAATTTTTAGTAGTAGTACAGATTTTTTTTTACATATAATTCTCTCCCTTAACTCAGCACACCTTTCCTTTATTTCCTCTTTAACTAATACAAAATTAAATTGAAATTTAAAATATAAAAATAAAAAAGAGCTTATAATTAATAACATTTTTATCAATACCATAACACTACTTTGAGTGAATTGTGGCACATCTTATGAAAAAAAAAGTTTTTTTTTTTTTAAATTTGTGTTTTAGGTATTCCATAGACTGGAGTGAACTTGTAACTACTCTAATAGCTTTAGGAAAATCCGTAGGGTGACCTCAGTATATGATTCGGAATACGTCTGATTCCAAATAAAATCCAAACTTTTTTTTGTTTGACGTGCCACAATTCAAAGCAGGGATATGTTCATGGAGTTCATCAATTATTATCGCTTAGCCTGTGAAAAACTTCCAAAGAACTTTATACAGCTGAGAAAAATGAATGCTTCATTCTTGAAACATCTCAAAGGAAAAAAAAAATATTAAAATTAGGCATTGATTTTTTAAAATAATAAATTCATATTTAAAATTTTATTTTTTTCTAGTTTGAATTAATGGAAGTATAAAATGAAAAAGCTTAAGCGACGATATATAATTTCAAATTCTTTTTAGGACTAAATGCATGAAAAATTGAATTATATCGATTCAACCAAGAGGAAAAATAAATAAATGATACATATTAATTGGATTAATTGATATTCTAAAATGTATATTTTTAACGATATCGAGAAATACCTGCAGCAACTTAATTTTTATTATTTTTTAAATACATGATGCTAGAACAATAATTATTAAAAACAGGCATTTGCATCATGAATTACCAATATAATCAATAGAAGACTACATTTAAAAAACAGTTCATAAAATTCCACTCCCTGTTACCGACAGTTAAAGGAGCAGTAACTTACAACTTGAGAAATCCAACCTCACCCCGAAGACTGAAGCCTGGGCTACTTCAGGACATCCTCTTATAAATTCTATAAATTCGAGGAGGTCTATTGTATTGACACCGACGGATCCGTAAGATATGCCGATATTGTCGCGTTTACAAAAGCCGGAGACACGACTCTGGTCTTGGATCCGACGGTAAGATTTGAAAGTAATGACCTCGAACAGGAAGGTGGAGTGGAAAGGGAAAAAAGAAAATATATGAAAAATGCGTCCCTTTCCTTAATGGAAAACTCCGCGAGACCTTCGGA
>NW_027112014.1:407710-413009 GCF_000696795.3 Halyomorpha halys
CCTGTAGGCAGTGACTTCTATAAGGTACTTAACAATAAGTTGCTATAGAAGTTACCTTGGCATAGGTCTCCCTGTTGAGGAGGAAGGTAGGTGCCATGTAGGCAGTGACTTCTATAAGGTACTTAACAATAAGTTGCTATAGAAGTTACCTTGGCGTAGGTCTCCCTGTTGAGGAGGAAGGTAGGTGCCATGTAGGCAGTGACTTCTATAGGCCTGGTGGATATCGTCACTACCAGCTGCACCATGTCTGCGTTCCTCTTCTTCATGTCGTACCACGGAGTACTGTACACTACGAACGCCAACTTCTGTGCCTTGTCATCAGAGCAATAAAATATATATTTTTTAGTTTTTTAATTTAATATATTTATTAATCAATCGTTTGAGAGTGATTAATTTTAATAATAACAAAACTCCAATTAATACACTTTTATAAATGATCACAGAGGGGGGCAGGAGAAGCAGCTGCCCCATAAAATTAAAAGAAAAATAGTAATTTAATAATAATTAAATTTTTTTCAAGCAAATAATTGTAATAACTAAAAGATCACTGATATAATTATAGGACCATTTTATGGGATCCTGAGTTATCCTCCTGAGGCCGTAAAAGTAGAGTTGCAAGAGACCTCGGTTTTGTTGTTCTTTGTTTGGAAGATGAATATAATTTATGAATAATAATTTATCTAAGCACATAAAAGGAAAATGCTCTGGTGAGAGAATAGATAACTAATATAAATGTAAACTAAGGTATGGTAAAGAATGATTTAAAATATGTGAAAATGTATATAAAAATGAACAAAGTAAATGAAATAAAATAAAAAAAATGTATAGTGAAATGTATTATTAAAAAAAAATTACAAAAAGATATTAAACAATTAATGAAAACGGAAATAATAAGAAATAAAAAAGTAGATAAAATATATATTTCCTTTTATTGGAATTTTTTTTTTTATAATTTTCATTTTCAATATTAGTCCAATACCTTTTTATAATTCTTGTTTATTTCTACTTTTCACTGTTTATCTTATTTTTAATGTCTTTCATTTACTCTGGTCATTTTAAATTAAATTTTCATATATTTTAAATTATGTTTTGGCATACCTTAGTTTACTTTTATTTCATGTTATCTATTCTCTTACTTCGTATCATTATTTTAGTTGTATCTTCTGATGAAGCCCTGCAAAGTGGGGCGAAATGTTCACAATGAATAGTTTAATTACTATTTTAGTTCTTGTGACCACACCCAATCAACGATTTTCTAATTTATTTATTTTTTTTTAAATTTATTTATTGACATTTACAACTGTATATAAAATACAGCTAGCAAATTTAAAGTAAGATCATAATGATATGATACAGCATGTAGAGAAACTACCTAGTAGTAGAACTCCAAAAACATTTTACGATATAAGGTCTCGAGGCCATCTTCTTTTCAGGCCCCTCGGAGGATTGCTAGGAATGGAAGAGGAAGCAAGGTTAGAAACTAGTGGGTTTGGGTGGTTAGGGAGTTTATTATGGAAGGAACGATATCGGGTTCGGGCTAGATCGGTTACATAAGGAACATTTAGGTCTTTATGGATAGTTTTATTTGTAACAAAATAAGGAGCATTGAGGATGTTGGATTGTAAGGATTGGATACGAGAGGAATTCGAAGGTTTAGTGGATTCTCAAAGCTCAACTCCGTATGTCCAGATGGGCCTTATTATTGTCATGTAGATCAGTCTTTAGTAATGGATTGGAAGTTTAGACCGTTTGTCTAGTAAGTGCTGTAATAGTCGGAATCTGCGTGCAGTTTCTTGTCTGTTCAGTCTTGTGTGAGGCCAACTGGTTTTATAAACACCTTTGTTTATAAAGAAGTACGATACTACCATTATTTTAAAATATCTATAATTTCTCTTCGTTGTTGCCAAATTAATTTTTATACAATAAACCTACCTCTGTTGTCAGTTCATCGGCGGTATTGGACAATAGGAAGTAGTATATCAAGGTAATCATGATGTAGCCACCGATACTTATAGACTGAATGAAGAGTTCATTTTCTTTCTGAAACATCGATAGGTTATCATAGTGCTTACTACATATTATGTATGTCTGCCAATTTCTAAAGTTCCTAACATACGTTACCATGGACTGGACGAATGCTCCACAAACCACAATACCAATCGTGGTCATGTAATAGGTTATGATAACTGGTGAAATGGTCTCTATGAGATCGTTGGTGTTCCTGAAACATGTCAAACAGTGGTTTAAGGAAAAATGTGTCATTAAAGTTAGAAAAGAATAGTTCGCTTTTTAATTCCAGGTTTTTTCTACACGGTATATACAGCTGACATCTCGCAGCCAGTAATTACCCTTCAATTGCATCCCAAACTCCCCAATCCCATATCACAAACCACGAAGAATGGTACCAAAATCGAAGGATCCAAATAAATCCTAACAAATCCCATAAAATCAACTTCGTTGTAAATCTACTGATTGTCCTACAGTATACTTTAAGCATGTTGCTTTTTCCTCCGTCGAACAGATCTGGTACCTTGGACTACATCTGGACAAACAACTAACTTGGAATCTTCATTCAAGAGTGAATAGACAGGAAACTGAACATCGATTCCGACTATTACAGCACTTACTAGACAAACGGTCTAAACTTTCAATCCATTACAAAAGACAGATCTACATGACTGTAATAAGACCAATTTAAACATATTTAGTTGAACTTTGGGGCTCCACTAAACCTTTTAATTCCTCTAGTATCCAATCCTTACAATCCAAAATCCTTTGTAAAATCCTCAGTGCTCGTTACTTAGTCACAAATAAAATCATACATAAAGACCTTAATGTTCCATATGCAACCGATCAAGCCCGAACCAGATGTCCTTCCATTATAAACTCCCTAACCACCAAAACCCTCTAGTTTCTAACCTTGCTTCCTCTATTATTTCTGGCAATCCCCTGAGATGCCAGAAAAGAAGATGGCCTCGAAACCTTCTAGTGCAAATATATTATTAGAGTACTACCAATGAGTAGTTTCTCTTTATGCCAGTGTCACTCCATTTTGATCCTACATCAAATTTACTAGTTGTATTTTAATGTAAATACAGCTGTAAATAGCAATAAATAAAAAAAAAGCTTTTTGAAATTGTATAACGTTATATAAATGAGAAGAAGATGGTTTGTGATGCGGTCAGTTTAGAACACCAATGAGTAAGAACTTATTTATCAGTGCCAACGTTTCGGCCAGAAATTTAAGCCTCATTGGGGCTAAGAAAAAACAAAAAGAAAATAACAACCATGATAAATAAATGGAATTACATAATGATTAGAAAATGACTAACAATATAGATACATAAACATGTTGAAAGAAAATGTATACAAGATAAAGGCTATACGAGAAAAAGGATGAGAGGAAAGAACAACAACTAAAATACATGAAAATTTAGTAAATATACATAATGAAAATTATTTAAAATTAAAGTTATGTAAAAAAGAGGGGAAACACATATATGTAAGTGAACTAACAGGATTAAAGAAATAATATTAATAAAGTTATATAAAGTTGTTTTTATGTAACTTTATATCTTATATCTTTATTCCTGTTATTTTACTTACATATACGTTTTCTTTCTAATTTTTTTCAGAACTTAAATTTTAAATAATTTTCATTTTGTACATATATTTACTTACTAGATTTTCTTATGTATTTTATTTTTTGACCTCTCCTCTTTCTTAATTTTAGTATTAATTTGTCTCATATAGCCTTGGGTTGGGAGTGCAACCATCTTCTTTTCATTTATATAAATCAACGTTCAACTATTCATCAGTATAACATCATGTATTGATTATGAATAATAATGCTTCGCTAACCTGATTATATCTTGGTGTAGCCTGAACCACGTAATCAATTTATTTCTGGTCAGTGGGCTATCCTCATCCCTTAATTCTTTCTGTAGTTCACTCATCGCGACCGAGAGGTACTTCAAGAAGTCGCTCTGGATGCTGAAAAATGTAACGAAGAGGCAGTCCATCGCGGCTTTCTTCGAAGTGGAGAAGGCGATGCTGCAAGCAACGACAATAGCAATGAGCTCATAGACTCCTGGGATCTTGTCGTTGAAAGGATTGGCGATCCTCACGGGGTGCCTGGAGCGGTAATGTCCTTCCATCCAGTCCATCACCGGAACCGGGAAGCAGTACACGATCGGGAGGGTGAAGCTGAAGAATATGGAATAGTCTGTGAGGATGGCCATTAACTTGGAGGTTCTCTTGTATAGTTGCAAGAAGTGGTCTGCGCCTCTTAGGTCGCTAGCCAAGATCCTCTCTGCTATCCGGTCCATGTTGTCGGTGATTCTCTTCAGGTCCTGACTGTAGTGGGCTTGGTAGAAGGTAACAAGCAAAGCACAGATGAAGTTGGATGTGCTGACTCCCAATCCGCACAACTCCTATAAAGAGTCAAAGAGTCCTTCAGTGATTAGATTCATTCTTAGAAAGTAACAAAAAATAGTCCATGAACAAAATTACCTGGAATGGTATCGTTATGGTGGTAATCGAGTAGCCATAGCAGCAAAGCATGTAGACGACAATCGCTACCAGCAGACCGTCGTAGAGCAGGAAGGGTACTCTACTAAGGAGGGTGGGTTTCTCGATCCAGGGAGTTGCCAACCCGACTCTCCGCAAGCCCCTCAGCAGAGATCTGGAAAAAAATCATCCTTGATATAGGAGGAACTGATATAGGAGGCACTGATGGGAAAAAAGATGCTTTTCGCTGTAAATTATACCAATATATAAAAATTAATATTTGGTTGTACTTTATGCTCTGCCAAACCGTTCATCCAATGGTGTTTTTTTTCGGCCAAGACTCCCATTGGAGTCCTATACTGCCTAACCATGGTTGGGGGTCAAAGTTCTTCATTTTGTGGGACCGCCACTCAATGAAAAAAAGTCAACGTCCAAGGCCGGATTCGAACCGGCACCGCCAATAGACATCAAATTGATAAGACTGTGTCTTAACCACTGAGCTATGGGTGGTCCTATCCAATTGTGATGTTCAATATTTTACTCTACCAGTAACGCGGTGAGAGAGATGTGCTAGAACCTCTACCTCTCACACGGAGGGGGGGACTCCCACTATATGGCTTAGGGATCCTCATGCCGATAGTGTGAATATTGTATATAATAGTGTGAACGTGACCAGAGATTATTTTATTTATTTATTTTTATTATTATTCTATTTTATGTATTATTTCTTATACATAGTTCAATTATATCTTTATCCTTCCGTTTGTATATATTTAGAGAGAGCTTTTAT
>NW_027112014.1:413166-432187 GCF_000696795.3 Halyomorpha halys
TTATTTTATTTTAGTATGAATGTAATCAGTTATTACTATCAATTATTGCCCAACATGTTGTGGTAGATTGTAATATTTATCAATAAATAAAATAAAAATATATATATATTTTATTTAATACCTAACCAGACAATAAGTTTAGTACCCTTGAGTAAATCAAACCAATAGTTCTCGATATCAACATTTCATAAAAATGTATGGAACGTACTGAAATATCAGTAGTTAGTTAATTTATTTTGAGATATCTATATCTCAGGAACTATTTGACTTACAGATGTCTATTAGCACTCAAATTAAAGCTACTTTAATGTACTATAAAGTAGTTTATAAACTTTACCTTCATAGGAATGGTAGTTTTCATGATATTTGCTAAAATAAGTTGATTTATAGTTGTTCTGATAATAAGTTTAATTTATGAAAAACATTATTTCAGAAACCGTTGGACGTAAAGATCTCTGCCAGCACTCAAATTAAAGCTAGTTAAATTTACTATAACTTAGTTAATAATGTTTATCTTTGTAGGAGTAGTATTTTTTATTATATTTGACAAAATCAATTCACAAAATGTTAATTTCTAGTTGTTCGTATAAAATGTTGGATATTTGAAAAAATATATTTCTAGACCCATAAGACACACATATGTCTGCTAGTAGTTAAAATAAGGGAAATTTAACTTATTATAAAGTAGTTTAAGACACTTATCTTCGTAGGGGTAGTAGTTTTTATTATTTTGGCATATGAATATAAATTTGGCAAAAGAAAATTTGTCGGAACAACTATAAATCAATTTATTTAAACAAATATCACTACTACTCCTACGACGATAAATGTCATAAACTACTCCATAGCTCATTAAACTACCTTTAATTTGAGTGCTAATATACATCTGTACATCAAATAGTTTTTGAGATATAAGTTTTTCAAAATAAATTCACTAACTACTGATCTTTCAGTATGTCCCATACAACATTTTTCTGAAACGTTGCTTTTTAAAAAGCTATATCTCGAAAAATATTTAACGTAAATAACTCTATTAGTGCTCATATTTTAGCAAATTTACCATTGTTTAAATGACGTCCTCTTAGGTTTTCTTGTGTTGTTCCTACTTCTTAAGATATAGAGCTTCGAATGAAAAATGAATTATTTTTAACGTTTTGAAACAGCCGCCATTTTTTATTTCCCCTACCTATACTTGGCAGACACACCATTTTTTGACCAGTAATTATACATAGTTTTCAATAAAGTAATCAAAAATTGGGTTGAAATAACTGCCTTTTTTCTCCTCTTTTGGTCTAGTACTATATGCTACCAGAGAAACACTCGCGCTTCCGTGACGGGGTTAAGCAATTTTAACATCAAAAATGAGCAAATCCCTCGAAAAGGAAATGAAAGCCCAAGGAGTAAACTAAATAGTATTAAAAAGGATGCCAAGCCGTCAAGCCATGGGATACCACCAGCCGCAAATGCCATAGAGGTCCTTGAGGGGGATTTGCCGAGAAACAGGTAAATGTTTTTTTGGAATTAGTTAAGGACAGATCAGAATCCACATTTTCGGTGGTAATCGAAGAATACGTCCGGGTATTGTAATGGGATGGAAATAAGTTCGAAGCGTTTTTCAATATTAATTAATCCTCCCAGTGTTTATAAAATCATGTTTACTTGGTCAATAATATTTACATATTCCAAAAAAAGATTTGTTAAGGTGCTCTTATGGATCAGTTTCAACCGAGATTCCTTATCTTTAAGTGTATTTCGCTTCCTTAAAAAAATCCATTTTCGCCATATAATGATTTTTTATTTCCGAAAAGAGAAATCCGCTGCACATACGGTTAACAAAATTACGGTTTTAAAATTACCACCCAATTAAAATAAGAAGAATTAGATATTTATGATTTTAAATAAAAAATAGGTTTCTATCTTATAATTAATGAATGACCTGGGCAGAATAGCCTGCAAAAGAAATTTTAAATTTAATGTGAGGAAGAAATTATAATTGAAGATGTCCTTGATGATGGCTGAAATGGCCGAAACGTTGGACTGTTGAAATAAAAAGTGTTGAGACTAAAAAGGATACAATTTTTTGATTTATTTAATAAATAATTACCTGTCTGAAGAAAATAAAATAATATAATTAATGATAATTAATATTCACCTACTCGGACCATAGTCAAGGGTTGGGCTCAAATTTGAAACTATAGGGGTATTCATGATCTTTAGTTTATCAAGGAAAAATTTATGTTAAATGGAGAAATATTTCCTTCTTTTACCATGTTAAAACGATATAACACATAACATGGCTGATTGTCTGTTAATAGGTCTGCTAAATGGAGAATGACGTCACGCAACAGACCAGCTGAGCTCGTCGCCGTTTTGTTTGTTGTATTAGGTTACTTGCTGGTAGTCTGTTTTTTTGTGTTAGTATAGTTTAGGATGATTTTAAAACTAACAAAGCAATGGATGACAGTAAAAATAATGTCATGCCAGTTGTCAATTACCTTGTCTTGATTTTCTTCCTCACAAGTTAGATCAACAAGGCACTCAGTAGCCAAATTTTCACATAATTTAGGCATCTTGTAAGAAATTACCTTAATTAAAACTAAAATGGGAACAATAACATGAAGTTTTGAAAGGAAAGATTATAAAACAAATTGCTCAGAAAATCCGCTAGGAGCATGCATTTAGCATGACTTTAAATAGGAGTGCACGCAATCCTATACTTGTAACATTTAACATGGTAAAACATTTTACATCTAATACAACATCCTGATTATATAAAAAACTTTCTAACGATACTGTGCCGAGGAGAACCGGTTCCTACTATTCTTCTAATACTTTTTCAGACACTTCAAATTCTCGACTGAGCTGATGATGGTATCGACTGGGATGATGCCGTTGCAAGACATTACCATCGGATGGATATACTTTTATATGCTCAAGTCTATAAAGTTGCCGAAGTTCTTGCTTTAAATCTTGGTATTACTAGATCTTTTCATATATTGTCGTCAGTTGAGACAACCATATCAATTACATATCCACTCGTGATTTTTGGTCTATTTAGTGTGGTCTATAATCATAGAAAAATCCTAATTTATTGTTCTGATTTTGCCTGAAGGTACTTGTTTCGGCACGTACCGAAAATAAGGAACTGAACTTTTATTTTATATTATAAGAGCAGTGCTTGGTAGATAATTTTAGCCAGACTCTTGGGCCCTTATGGTGTTCTTTATCTGCCAACGCTTGGCATCCGGATGATATGATATGTGCTGGATATGTAAGAACAATAATTATCATTAAAATGTAATAATTATTATGACTATCATTATAATTAACTAAACTGTAAATCAACATTAAGTAGTAAAAAGTAAAATCTAACATCCTTTCAGATTCCCTTGAACCTGCAAAAAAAAAATTATTTCTAAATCAGAAATGTCTAATTTTAACATTTACACTTTAAAACTTAAAAATAAGTAGACATAAGTATCGAGTACTTAGTTAACTTTGAACTGGTTTTCTACCTGTAGTGATCGACGAACTTGGGTGCGTCCATGCTGTAGTGATCTGTAAGACAATCGCTCAGATCAGGGCAATTATTGACTATGATATAGTGAATTTTTAATTCAAGTATTCCGCCCAAATTGTAGGCTTCGCCTTCGTAGAACATTCATTATGTCCTGCCCCGCCTGGCCTCTGTTAAATTCATTGGTCCTCCTCAATAATGGATCGCCATAACTGGTTAATTAGGCAGCTCATTGGCTGGCAGTCGGCCAATCAGATCCCTCCCTCTAGAATTGCCTTTAATTGATCTATTTTCGCTGTCCTCGGAATGAGCCGAATTAATGTGGCGTTGGTAAGTTGAAATGTAACTTCTTTTTTCAACAACTGCGAACACAAATTGGCAATATCGGTTAGTGAAGGGTGTATATTTCAAAGGTAAACGAATAGTAAGATTCTTATAGAAAATCTTTCTACTCTAGGATATCCTAAATACAATTAAAATTAAAATGCATTTAAATCTTAATGACCAAACTAATACGCAGACAGGACAGGTAATAAGTTCTAATAATCATAAAGTCCACGCAAATACTAAAATAAATGGGTTTAATTGCTACTAATTAAGAACAACTAATTTTTAAAATGTTCCTCGGTTCGTTGCTAGGCGACGCCGGCCAAACACCCTTAGCAACCATTACACTTATGCTTAATTATTATAATATAAAATACAAAACACATATTGGCCTACAAAAAACAAACAAAATTCTAAAGAAAACAATATAAACAAATATAAATTAATTATTAAACTTGGCGCTAACACCTGCTACAGTAGTTAGTATACATATTCAATAGGACTTAACTATTACTTAAGTTTCAGAAAGTCGATTTTTTTAGCATTTATATGTAACTGGACTGATTGATTTTTCGATATAAATAATTGTTTTTTTTTTCTTTTATATCCATACCAAATCATCATTTAGTTGGCTTTAAATAAGGGTCTTTTCTGGTTTGTCTTGTTAGGAATATTTTTTTTTTCTGTGCCAAAATAACATGGAACATAGAATGATATAGAAATGATAGTCATAAATGAAATTTGTTAAACTTCTGATTATTAAGGCGTTGTGTGTAGTACAATATGAATTATTTCTAGCAATAAAACTAATAATTCAATAAACAAAGTACAAAGAAATATGAAATACTAAAATTAAAATAAAAAAAATAATAAAATAATTGAAAGCACTTCTGAAGTGACAATAATAATTATACGAATTTGCAATTAATAAATCAGTAATAATGAGATTGGTTAAAAATAAGAATACAACTTAAAATATAAACAAGAATAAAATATATAATATTACACTACATAAAATAATATATAAAATTTGTAACATGATACCTTATTTTATGTATAATCTTTATACTTTCATGAGACTGGTTAATATTGTTTAAATAAATAGAATTTTTATCCATTTTAGTCTCAAAACATTTTTTATTCCTTTATAAGTTCGACGTTTCGGCCTATTCGGCCATCCACAAGGACAATTATTTAAAAAACAACTTTATCCAGGCTACTCTGCTATTTTACTATTTACAAGAATATCAGTCCACAAAAATTACCCTAATTAGTCAATTACTCAAAATTAAATTAAAAATTAAAACATTATATCACAGTCAATTTTCTTTGTTAAAATTTATCACCACATTGTTAGATTGTGGTTGACTGTGATAGAATGTTTTAATTTTTAATTTAATGTGAACAATTGACTAATTAGGGTGTGGACTGATATTAATAACCTGCTCAGAATAGCCTGCATAAAGTTGTTTTTTAAATTATTGGTTCTAAAATTGTATTAAGATTGTCCTTGAGGATGGCTGAATTGGCCGAAACGTCAGACTTATAAATGAATAAAAAATGTGAGGCTAAAATGGATAACAATTTGCTTTTTTCAAACAATGATATCTTATGTGAAGAATATATAGAAGAAAAGAGCATTAAAACTCAAAAGAAGCTAAAGGATACAATAAAACAAAATAATATAAGAATACGATAAAAATAAGACTCTTAAGTATATTTCAATAAATTATATATTAAATTTGTGATTGATGTTTTCATTATTGAATAGATATGGTACTATAATAGTTTGAAATTCGTTTTCCAAGTCTGTTGTTATATGGTAGTTCGATATATTTAGTTGTTTTGTTTTTGTTTATAATATTTTTTAAATATTTTTTTCTTTTCTAAATAAATTACTATTAATAAATTTTAGGGTAATTTTGTAAACATTATTTTAGATTTTTAAATTATATTTAATTAAGTTGTCTTAGTTTTTAAAATTGTATTTTTATTTTATAAATAAAATTAATTACTAATATAAATAAGCGATATTTTATTACTAATCTCACCTTAGTATTATTAATTTTATTTAATTATGTTAATATTCTAGTAGTATACCCTGAGGAGGACTGCTATTATAAATATATACTATTTTGTAACTTCATATAACATTAATTATATACGGGTAGAGCCTATCAATATTATATGTTAGCATTAATAGCATATAATATACTGATAGTAGGTTTAATTTTTGTGTTTCAAAGAAAATTAAAAATTTTTTTTTTTTAATTTATATATTTTAGATATAAGGTATAGGCCCAGTAAAACGCCACTTATGCAAATTCCATACCAAGTGGAAGCTAAGGTATGGCATTGGACGTGAAAATATCCCTTCTTTTTTTTTTTTCGAAAATTTGGTTTAAATTTCTAAAAAATGAAGGAACACTAGATCAGCGGTTCACAAAGTGGATACCATAAGCGAAGGCCTCTTCCTCAAATAATACAGAAAAGACAAGAAAAAAAATTAAAAATTAAAATAGCAAATTTACAGTGCATTTCAGAATTTACTTTACGTCGATTTCCTTCTTTTCCTGTATATTTAAGGGCTCTGAGGATAATTGTCTCGCCATTTTTATTTTTTTTTTTAGTTCCATAATGGTGCCGTGAAATTTTTTCTATCCCAAGTAGAGTTTTGTAACGAAAAAGGTTTGGGAACCGCTGCACTAGATTATACACTAAATAACATACTCTTAGAATTCAAGTAAGGGCCGGTTTTACCAATCTCCAGTAAAACTAGGATTTGTATACTTAAATTTATCCAAGAGTTTAGTAAAACTCCGGTAACTTAGCCTCCTGTTTCTGGTCTACAGATTTGTTGACCAGGTTACCAATGTTACCTGAAACAGTGATAACTGTAGGTAGATCACCCATGTGTTCTCTAAAATTCAAATCAAATATTGGTCGAACTTCAAATATTATTACGTTTTCGGTGATCATCAAGGTTTTCTGTTTTTTTCTTTTCATTACTTACGCACAGCTAAGGCAACATTTATCTATAGGTATAAAAGTGAGTAGTCGAATCTTTATCTACAATAAACTTTTGAATTACTGGACGGATTTACGTGCTGTTTTTTGAAAGATTGGCTGAGCGATTTTGAAGTTATTTGTATTTTTTAAAAGAAATCAAAGACGTAAAAGATATAGGGCGAAACTTTGGACTATAAAAATTTATTTTCCGATTTTTTTCGAAAATCCCTATTTAAGGCTTTCTCGAGGTGCTGAAAACGAATTTCAACTTTTTTTTTCACTCCTAAAAATACTAAAAAAGAACCGGTTTATACAACAATAATAAATTACAAAATAAGCTGTCAAACATGAAAGACAAAGTTGATAAGATGGAAAAACTAAACGCAATTTATAAGATAGATTGTAAAAATTGTGAAAAAGGATATATTGGTGAAACATCTAAAAAACTAAAAACTAGGATTAAACAACACATCACTAATTGTAAAAACACTAAAAATATAAATTGCACAGCTCTGGCCTATCACAGCATAAAACTGAACCACGAATTCAACTTTGAAAACACAAAAATAATAGATACAGCAAAAAATACAAAAAACAGAAGATATCTAGAAGCTATATACATAACAAAAAACATACAAAACACAGTAAACTATAAAACTGACACTAAACACTTAAACACACATTACGCAGATATTATAAATAGACTTAAAATAAAAACATAAAAATCAGATAAAATAAACAGGTTTATGTGAAAAATAAAAAATCACTAAGTTTATAATAAATACAAAACAAGGAGGTAACCAAACAGCACACTGGACATGAGATAAGGTCCAAAGAGATAGTATGAAATGTAGAGTGATGGCTGTGCCAGAGAGAAATGAAGATGCACAAATGGAGGACATGATTTCCCATATGAAATAATGAGGTGATTTTTATTGTATAAAATAAAATATATAAGAAAGAAGATTGGTGTTATATAGATTTTATTATTGTTATAGGTTTTTATAGTGCATGAATATGGGACAGTGGTCCCGAAACGTTGTACAATTGTCATGAATAAATAAATAATAATTTATTTCAAATGATGGAAGTGATTAACCTCAAGAAATTTTAAAAGAACTAAAAAATACTTTACCACACTTTCATAGGTCATTCGGTATCAATTTTTTGAAAATTTTAAGGCACAGGGAGGGTTTTTATTTAAAAATGGTTTATATATTAGGTAGTATATACATGAATATACCTTAGATAATAAAGTATACAGCCTTAAATATAGCCATAGCGAAGCATTGCCGGATCCGCTAGTAGTTACTATTAAAATTTTTCATCAGCAAATCATAATTTATTAGAACAAATAATGAAATCATTTCTTTCATTGTGAAACTGGTTATTTAAGGCCTTCGTCGTCTGGCAAATAGTCTATCTCTAAGAAATACATTCTATTTAATTTTGTAAGAATAATACAATAGACCTTCCCTAGATAACAGATCCTACTGGAACTATGGAAGGTTTCTTGTATGGTTACCTACTTAAACGTAGATTTGCTCTAAATTTAAGCTTAACCGGCTACCATTGTCCAGTTAAGTTTACCACCAGATTTGAAGTTTAACTTTTTTGGTGCAATATGAAATTATTGAGAGTTTATCCGAGATTACACTAATCGTAGTTTAAACTGTGATAGTGCAAACGGCCCTAAGTAGTATAATCAAGAATTGGTTTTACTTTTATGTTTCTTCTTTTTATCTGTTACTATTTCCGTTTTCATTTATTCTTTATAACCTTAGTAGGTATAATAAGCCGGTTCTGGAACAGGGTCAATGAGCCGTGACCTTTGACCTTTGACCCCCTACCTTAACCACTCCCGTGACCTTTGACCTTTGACCCTACCTTAACCACAGGTCACGTGACCTCTGGGGGGGGGTTTGAATTTAAATTTTGACTTAGACCTACCCTTAACCACTCACGTGGTCTGTCACGTGATCATTAGGCAGCCAATGGGAGTTATTATTTTTCTTATTTAATTTTTACGTTTCACGTTACGTGTAATTTTCCATTTACTTTTTTACTTATGTTAAGTGTTTTATCTTTTTTAGCCCTGACAAAGCCCTGCAACGTGGGGCGATACACAAATAAAAATAGTTATTACCATTTGAATTTAATTTGACCGCACCCGGACCATGTTCCATTTATTAAACAAGATTTTTTTTTAATTTAGGGTGAAATTACAAATGTACATATTTGTAAGCGTCCTTGACTCCAAAACAGTTATGAATGAATGACCGAATGATCGGAAGTTGTAGTTTAATATTTGAGAGTGTGGTTGAATATAGTTCAAAAGTGGACTTTCTACTTCATCTGAAATATGCTCTTTGTTGGCTTTTTACTATAAAGCTCGCAAAAAATATTTATTTTTGATATTAATAATATAGATAAGTTAATATGTAATAACCCTTGCTATATTATAAAAGTTTTTGTAGCTTAGGAACGTAAGTATGTGCCGATACCTGTCCTGGGTAGGATACCTGTCTTCATAAGGACACCTTTCCCATCGATTGTAATGGGTAAAAGATGATAAAGAGACAAAATACCTTAGCCAGGTAGTTTATACACAATACCTGTACCAAACACCGATAGTCTCTTGTGACTTACTCTTCTTGGACGTGGCTAATGTGAAATAAGATTCCAACAAGGCGACGGAACCAGTGGAGGGAGAAGAGAAGCAGGTACAGGACATCAAAGACAGAAGCACGGAAGAGGTGGACCAAGGAGGATGGACTTTGATGCGCAGAAGTCCTAGGAAGGGTTAATCAGACCTGGAACGTCATGGCTAAGACGTCACTAAATACCATGACATGCATCACCCAACTTAGCAGCTATTTATAGACATATTAGGTAATAAGTTATAATGTAATTAATATTTAATGCCAAACCATGTTAATCTGAATCATTTAGTAATTTTATAATTTCGTTTAATCATATCATTGCAATAATTGTATAAATCATCTAAATAAAACTTTGTTCCTTTATGTAGTTTATATAATATTATATTACCCAATACCACCCCTTATTATATTTTATATAATTTATGTTAACAATATTTTATAAATATAAAGATATATAATTAGTAAACTAGTAAATACAAGATCCTTTGGAAAGGAATTCAATAATAATAGTTTTGTAGGACACAAGTAATTTTAACTAATATATACTAAGGTAAGTCAATTATTATCGGCAATATTGTTATAAAATTTTATTGTAGTCAAATAGGAAACTTACAATACATCATTTTTCGACATAGTCCCTTTTCTTTTCAACGCACTTGGTTCATCGTTGTACAAGCTTCGTGATGCCCTCGCAAAAGAAGATTTTCGGTTGAGCTACGAGCCAGGAATGCACCACATCTTTCATTGCTTCCTCCGAGGTAAATCGACGGCCCCTTAATGCCACTTGGAGTGGACCAAACAAGTTATAGTAAGAAGGAGCAAGATCGGGGACTATATCGAGGATGAGCCAGTACTTTTATGCGTTTGTTTATGGAACTGAGTGAATTGTTTTTGATCCATCTTGCACAAACTTTATGGAACCCAAGTCTGTTGTGGATTATTTCTTAGGCAGAACCTTGACTAATTTGCAGACGATAAGTCACTTCGTCAGTAGTTACCCGCCTGTCTAAGAACACTATTACAACGCTCAATGTTTTCTTCATTTGTGGCGCTAAACGGTCGTTCGGTTCCTTCATCGTGCGTAACACTTGTGCGATCATTTTTGGATTTTTCAATCCATTCGTAGACACTCCGTTGTGGCAAAACACTGTTATCCTACTGTACCGAAAGTCTTCGATGAATTTCGGCACCTGGCCATGCCACCACAAAAAACGGATCACTGAACATTGCTCAGCGATAATAAAACTAACCTAGCAGCTTTAAACTTGCATAGACATAACAACAAATAAACAAAGCATGCGTCATCAACAAAAAAGGACAGTGCTAGCAACATAAACAAAGATATAACTAAATTGTGGATTAATATTTACTTACTTACTTATATAGTAATATATATATATTTGGCTTCAGCGATTATCCTGGCACCCCCATCAAAAACAGGTATATATAGCAAGATAGATGCATTTATTGCCTTACATTACAATGTAGCCATGGAGTCTGGCCCAATTCATGTTAGTATGTTAGTTTATTAATATTTTAAGATAACATTAAAATACTATATTTGGATTATAAGTTTTAGCACAAACGTCTGAACAGAAACTAAAAACTTCAATAATTCCATATAGGTATTCACTACGATTCCTTCTTGATTTAATATCATATATAGCTGGAATTTACAAATAAAAAATAATAATTAGGATAAGTTTTATACTTTCTAACAATAATAAAGTATACTTTCTAATAAATATAAAGTAATAGAACACTGTTGAAGCCAACAAATTTAACACTTATTAATATTTATGTATAAATAAATACATACATATAAATATATGTTTATTTTGAAACTAAGTTATGTCAAAAACACTCATAAGAAATTAAAATAAATGGTTTAAGTGTTTAATAGTTTTGATATTTAAACACTATCCAACGAGGAATCATCTGCGGTAGCATCAATATAAGTATGAAGGTATCTCTTCCTAGGGGTCTCCAGGGACGAACATTGGAGCATCAAATGCTTCAAACCATTAGAGATGAGTCTGCCACATTACTTATACACTTTATCATCCTTTATAACATAAGAGATGTACCCTTGATGCAACTCTAGGCAGTTCTTACTCGAAACTCTCGAAAAAATTAGCTATTATTGAAATTAGCAGCTAAAATCACCATGGAAACGATATTTATTTATCAATGGTTCATTCATGAATAAGAGCCGTATCCATGGCAACTTTAGCTGTTAGTTTCAACAATAGCTAATTTTTGCCCATCTCTGCTCTCAGCCTTACAGTTAGAGCTTTCGTATAGGGACTATAAATTTTAGGTTATTTTCTGATTAATTAACAGGTTAATTGTAACTACAGTTACATCAATAAATGTGGCTATAGCTAGAATTTAAAGCACGTACAATATATGTGGTGTATACGTTACCAGATATATTTCTTAAAATAGTATTTTTGTTCCTAATTAGTATTTTTGGATCAGGAAAGTCGTTAAAATATCAATCTTCTCCACCAATATTATTATGGAGTTCCATAACTGTGAGTTTCTCTATCTAATAGCAAATCAAATGTTATTTACCTAAATACTGAACATTTGAATGTTAGATATCTATAAATATATAAAATATCTTAAACTTTAACACTAAATACACTTTGTAATGTATGTACATATTACAATAACACAAATATGTTCAATATAATTTAGGGAATGTTCGATCGTTATAAGTGCATTTCTTTGATAGGTTATGTTTTCTCAAGAAACATTTTAATCAACATAGTCTTCCTTGTGATGAACAAGCAAAGACCAAATTAGTAATGTATTCTAAGTTACGAATTTTTATAGCAACAAAACAAAAAAAATTTTTGATTTTCATCTTTCCGGTTTTCAGATATTTTTTTTCGAAAACAACAATATTTATAACTTCAAATGAATTGTTGTGACAACTAAAAAAAAAAAAACTATTTATTTTCCGACGTTTCGCTCCAGTTTGCAGGGCTTTATCAGGGCTAAAAGGATACAAAAAAAACTGAGAATATTACAACAATAAGACAATTTAAGCTAGGATAAATATTATGTAAAAATAAAGTGATAAGAAATTACATATAAATAAAAGGAAGGAATACGTAAAATAGTATCAATATAAAATAAAATTGAATAAACAATGATAAGAATAAAAAATAAGTAACAATGGTAAGAGTAAACATTTTTGAAAATGCGTAAAATATACAGTTTAAAAAGTGCAGGAGACGAACATAAAAAACAAAAGAAATAGAGATTAAATAAACGTTTTGGAAGAATAATTATAAATAAATAAAAAAATAATGATATTAAAATGATAATAAATGAGCAAAGAACCTACCTGTTCAAAGGTAAAGGTTGAAAGGCAATATTTCTATTTCAAATATGTGGCGTATAGAGGAAGCAGTCATAAAGATATGACGAAAAATGAATTTTTCTTTTTTCTTCCTTCCTGGTCATTTCTGACATTGGGGGAGGTGGTTATCTACAGGGAATCGCCCTATTTTAACTATGATTGGAAGTAAAGTTTTCTTTCTGCGGAGCTGCCTCAGATATAAATTGGACACACCACCCAAGGCCGGATTCGAACCGGCCCAGCTGCACTCCCTAAGCTGCTAAGACCTACGCCTCAACTCCCACAGTCCTCAGCTCTTTAGTGACTAACCCCGTTCAGCTCAAAGGTAGACCATACGTGGAAGCGGATGGGCAGTGCGGGTAGTGTTTAGTTCTTGTGCCGCCCAGTTCTCCCGAATGGCCGATTTAGTACAAGTGACGGGGTGAAAAAAAGGCAGTTATTTCAAACCAATTATTTATTACTTTAATGACAACTGTTTATGATTATTAGTCGAAATTGATGATGCTGACAATTATAGGTAGAGAAACGAGAAAATGGCGGCAGATTCAAAACATTAAATAAAATTAATTTTTCATTCCGTGCTCTATATCTTTAAAATTACCAACTACACTAGAAAAACCTAAGAGAACCTCATTTAAATTTAATAAAACATGAACCCAAATAGTTCTATTTACGTTCAATAGATCCCGAAATACAATTTTTTTTTTTTTAAAAAGCAACATTTTATAACAAATTTATAAAAAATCAGTAGTTTACTGAATTTATTTTGGGGAAAATATTATAACCGCAAATTTTGATTTATCCTTAGTTATATATTTATCGTTTATACTTGCCCACGCTCAGCGGAGAAGGGGGTGGGTTAAAGGAAAATAAAAAAAAAAATATAATCAAAAAAGGGGGAAAAAAAAGACAAAACAATAAAGAATAAATTGCTCCTAAGGCGCCATGTTATTTTTTCCTTGGAAATAACGAAAACCCCGAAACAATATGCCCACAATATACCCTTATATAAATAATAATGGAATTATAACCACTGGCGAATACCTTTACATGTAGATAACAGAAAACCTAGGGGGTGTTACCTTCCACCTGTTGAATTATCGAAATATTAAGTAAACATAACAAAAAAAACATAGGTGAAATTAACTAGTTGAAAGCAGTGTACATGCATAATAATGAACAGAAAAACTATATCTACAACAGTTTAATGATAAGAAGAAATATATGTACACAGAATGAAAAAGGAAAGGAAAGAATTCATGTCAATTAATAAAACAATGAGAACTTATAGGTTGACTTAAATTTAACTTAAATGATTAACCTTATCAACTATTATTTACATTACTACACAAAGGAATATAAAAGTGATATTAAAATAAAATTTAGTTCGAACCCCACTTAGTCTTTGGGTGAACTCCTGGCAGAACACAAGGTTATCCGATATTTCCTTTCCAGTCACCGTATCACCAGAATTATAGAGATATAATCTCTAACGATGTAATGCCACAACTCTCTTATCCAGGCCCCTGTTTCATAATAAAGTACAAACTAATACTATTAGTCCTGTAGATTTATCTTAATACAATTCCACAGACTTGTGGAATAGTAACTTGTACTTTAGTATTTTTTAATTTCTGTAATATCACTAATAGTCATCCCTATCATGAAAAAAAATAAGTATTAGTATCATTACCACACTAGTTTCTACACTTGTACTATCAACTAATACTATTAGCTTTCATTATGAAACAGGGCCCAGGACGTGCTGAAGATTCCCCTTCACAAAACCAAAGCCCACTCTAAACATATCGCTCGTGTTTTTGTTTTTCTCCATAATCCCTTTTGTCAACGCAGATATCGCCAGTGTTTTTATCTTACCATGGCAATCGTAACAATATATCTCAGGACCCATTGGACGTACAGACGTCTTTTAGCACTCAAATTTAAGCTATTTTAATCAATTCCGATACATTTTTTGAGGTTAAAAACTTCCAAAAGTTGAATATATATTATTCTATATTTTCTTTTTTGTTGTACAAGGTTTCGGGACCATATTTAAGCTATATTAATCTACTAAAAAGGTTCTTTATAATTTTCATGTTAGGAGTAGTAGGCTTTGTGATATGATATTTAATAAAATGATTTCACAAATTGTTGAGTTCTAGTTGTACGGACAAAAATGTTAAAGTATATCTCAGGAACCATTAAACGTACAAATATCTGCCCACACTCAAATTAGAGCTAGTTGAATCTACCATAAAGTAGTTGATGACATTTATCTTTGTAGGAGTACTACTTTTTATGATATTTTCAAAAATATGATCCAAACAACTAAAAATTACCATTTTTAGACTTTATTTTATCGAATATCATGAAAACTACTACTCCTACGAAGATGTACATTATTGAATACTTTATAGTACATTAAATTAGCTTTAATTTGTGTGCTAATAGACATCTTGCTATGTTCTAGTAGCAGATTTACTTGGGATGCCAGGATAATCGCTGAAGGCAATTATCCAAAATAATTTAATTAATTGATTATAAATTGAGCCCTAAAAAACTATTATTATAATTGGATTCCTTTCCAAAGGCTGTTGTGTGTTTACCAGTTTACCAATTAAATACCTTTATATTTATAAAATGTTGTTACCATTAATTATAAAGAGTGATATATTGGGTTATATAATAGTATATAAACTACATAAAGAAACTAAGTATTTATTTACAATTTGTTATTATGATTAAAATGGTTCAAATGATTCAGATAAAGGTTGCCATAAAATATAAATTATTACATGATTGCTTAGTAGTTAATTTATACTTATAGCCGCTGATGCCGTGGGATGAAGTGCCGTGGGTGTCTTCTGTTTCATCAGGGATGTCCAGGCCTCCTGGCCTTCGTATGGTCGAAGCGCATCCTCCTGACTGTGGTCCTTACTCGTCTCAGGCTTCCTCTTGAGTCCCTGTGCTCTTCTCCTCGTCTGGTCCTGCAATGTCTCCTTTTCCTGCCCATGTTACCCTACTCTTTTTCTCCCACTACTCCTTTTAGGGCGTTACCTTATTTTGAAATCTCTTATCTCATTGGTCGTCGATGTCCGAAGACTCCCGAGGCAGGCGTCCCCCTCCTCAGGGCCGAGGATGTGTAACAAAAAGTTTGACTTGTCCAGGAAGGGCCTGCACCTGGTTAATTTGATTCTGGTCCTTCGTCCTAACCTATTTTCTGCTTCGATACTTAAAGGTTAGCCAATCTAATTTTCTCAGGGGGCTCTGGTAATGTGACAAACTCAATACAAATGTTTCCACATCCGAGGATGCTAAAAGCTTCCCAGAAGGATACCCTGACCAGGTATAGGGGCAGACGACGAAACACCTTAATAATACCCAGGATTGTCAATACATAGCAATCTATACGTCAAATAGTTTTTGAGATATAGGTTTCTCAAAATGAATTCACTATCTACTGTTTTTTCAGTGCATTCTTAATGAAATGTGTCTATTTATAAAGCTATATCTCGAGAAATATTGAACGAAAATAGCTCTATTATAGCTCATATTTTAGCAACTTTACTCTACTTTAAATGACGTTCTCTTAGGTTTTCCAGTGTTGTTGGTAGTTTTATTAATATAATAATAATCTTTATTTATTATGGATTGATCCCTTTTGAATAACATACAGGCGTCAGAATTAGGCTTTAGAGTCTTAGAGTGAAATACAAAATAAGAATGAAATTATAAAACATAATAAAATAATGAATTTGAAAAGATTAGAATGAACAACAATAATTAACAGAATATATAAGATAAGAATAGAACAAATGAAGTAAAACCATATGTCATAACATAAAACATAAGATGACTAACACTTCTGATAATAAATAATATAAATCAAATGTAATTAACCTAAAAAAAATAAATGGAAAGGTAAAATTTCTGCTAATAAACATATTTACAAGAATAAACTAAATTCTGAAACATTAAGTACAGAAATTATAGAGCTCCGAATAAAAATTTACATTTTCTAACTTTTGAAACATCCACCAATTTTTATTCGCCTTAACTATACTTGGCGGACTCATACATTTTTACTAGTAATTATACATAGTTTTATTGAAATGATAAAAAATTGGGGTGAGATAACACAGCCTTTTTTCTCCTCAGGGACTCTTGTACTAATTTAGCGAATCAAATTAAGTACTTAACTATATATTATTTTTTTAATAGATCAGATATAAGTACGAAACAAGTAGGATTACAAAATAATCTCCTTGATGTATTAAAGATTTATTTTCAAAGTCTATAGGACAAAGTATCATGAGAATAACGAATATGAACAGGAAAAAAGATTAAGAATGACTAGGTGACTTATATATATAGTATATGAACAAACACAACATTAAGTTTACAAATAGTGGAGACATATAGAACCACAGAATTGAGAAATGGTTAATCAATGTAACCACATAAAAAATCATGAGAAAAGAGAGTAAGAGAAATTAATATTAAAGAAAAAATATTACATGAGTTATATGAAACTAATTAAATAAATAAACGCAATCAAAAATTAAAAAAAAAAAATTCTATTCAAAAGACAAAAAATCTATAAACGAAAGCTTTAATAGCAAATAAACAATATATTTTTATTTAGTGAAAATTCCAATATAAATAAGACAGAATCAAATTCTTAAAAATTACATTGTTTTGGTTGAACGTTACTAAATTGTGAAAAATGAAACAAATTTTCATAGAGGTAAAAGTAATGAATCTACGACTTTGACATAATTTAATATTACCCAAAACAGGATTAACTTGAAAAAAGGAAATCGAATAGGAGGATTTTGAAAGTTCCCAAGGAAAGTGGATGGCAGATATTAAATAGAAGGAGGGAATTCCAGGAGGTGGAGCGGGGGAGGAAGGAATGTCGAAATGAAGGTAAGGGAATGAATAGATGGGTTAAATTAGGGGGGGGGGGCGGTCTGTAGTCGAGGGAGTCTAGATTGCTAAAGCGTCTACCTCAGCGACCTAGTTACTGCAGCGGTGTCGGTACGAATCCAGGCTGGGATGGTCCACATTTATTTTGTAGTGGTCCCTCGGAATGAAAACATGACCCACTATAGTTAGCCTATCTTTGTTTTTGACTCCCGTCAAAACAGCCCTGCAACGTGGGGCGAAACCTTGGCTCAATAAAATAGTATAATTATCTACTATTTTTTTTTTAGTTTTTTTTTATCGCAGCCGGACCATATTCCATTCATATAGTTAGAATAGGGTGGTAACAAGTAGATAGGCAGTATATGTCTTGAACTGGCCGTTCGTGGGTAATGGAGTTGAGACTGATACTTCAATTGGAGAAGATTATAAACATTAGAAGGGCAATGATCTTATATATTATATCTCATTGGTTATATCTCCAACTAGCAGAAAATTATTCGTAATAGCCTGATTTAGGAATGTAAATAGATCAATGGAATACAATTAAAGTTTGATATAAATTAATTCAGTTAAAATTAAGTGTATTATGTTTATTTGCACATTGGATTAATGATTGATTTAATTACTATATCTATTTAGTTGATAGCAGTAAAGAACAATATATATATATATTCTTAATTTAAAACAATTTTGATCCTTTTTTCCTCTCAACTTTTATTCTTTAAAATTTCTCCAACGTTTCGGCCCTCAGGCCATTCTCAAGGATACCAGCTTCAATATTGATGTCATTTCTTTTTTAAATCATAAAATTGCAGGCTCATTGCCCTTGTCACATATAACTTTTTCTAAAAAAATTTTTATCTTAGATTTAATACTTTTTTACAAAACACTTTCCTTCCTTCACTCACATACATATAAAAGGGAAACAAAAGTAAAGGAAGGAAGGAAAGTGTTTTGTAAAAAAGTATTAAATCTAAGATAAAAAAATTTTTAGAAAAAGTTATATGTGACAAGGGCAATGAGCCTGCAATTTTATGATTTAAAAAAGAAATGACATCAATATTGAAGCTGGTATCCTTGAGAATGGCCTGAGGGCCGAAGCGTTGGAGAAATTTTAAAGAATAAAAGTTCTGAGGAAAAGGGATCAAAATTGTTTTTGTTTTTTTTAATAATTTATTTATTGATATTTACAACTGTATA
>NW_027112014.1:432912-433957 GCF_000696795.3 Halyomorpha halys
TATATATATATTGTTACGGCAATCCTTCGCAACCGTAGAACGGATTATAGGTCGATTCTCCTAATAAAGAGAGGTCATTACTCTTGACGAATTCTCTGTAGCTTTCTAAGATTCTGAGATAAAGAAAGTATATAAAGTTTCACTAAAAATATTTTTTTTTTATTGTACTATTTTTAACCAACCTACCCCCATTTAATAATGAAAAATAGAAATTTATGTAGAAAAGCAAAATATTTGTAGCTTCTTTTCACAGAAAATAAATGAACGGGAGGATTTTATATTTTGGAGTTTTATTTGACATTTAGACGGGTTATTTGGATTGATTGTAATTCGTTGACTTAAATTTGTGGCAAACCCATTGAGAGACGATATTTGAACACACAACAAGGGCACTTGCGCTGCATCCACAAGTTTGTATTCAGTTAGCCTTGCCTTAGAACTGAAAACAGATAAATATTTCAGCTCTCTGGGATTGAATTAATTAAATAATTTCCTCAACTGATGGATTCAATATTTAACTCTAGTTTAAGATTGTATATTTTAAACTTCTATCGAATCTTGTTAAATAACTTTGGCAGTTTATTATTTATTTAACAGAAAACAAATATAAATATATTTATTGAGACATTGTATGTCTAAGTAATTAAAATAACAAGTATTTGATAAAAAATCTAAAATGAAGGTCGGATTTATAGGTTATGTTATGTTATCATTTCTATGAATTTTTATCACCTATCCCCCCCCCCTAATTTGCTTATATTCGTCTTTACATTCATTTAATCTTTCTTTATTCTGTTCCTTTTATTAATGAAAATAGAGTAACAAATAGAAATCATCTTGTTAATTTAATTTGACAAATATCGTGAAAACTATTACTTATACGAAGATAAACATCATAAACTAATTTATAGCACATTAAATATGAAAATAGAATTATATTATTTCAAAACTTTTTTGAGACAAGGTAATATTTATTAAATAAATCAATTATATATCCAAATCAGTCTCAACACTTTATTTATTCATTTGTCCAACGTTTCGGCCT
>NW_027112014.1:438847-440202 GCF_000696795.3 Halyomorpha halys
GCCGAAACGTTGGACAAATGAATAAATAAAGTGTTGAGACTGATTTGGATATATAATTGATTTATTTTATGAAAATAGAGTAAATCGAATGTAATTGCCGACAAAAGTTCAAAGAATAAAACAAGGGTTTGGATATCGGCGTTTGTTGCTTCCTTTGTTCACAAAATATCTGTACAACTCTTGGATTTGCGGCAAACGACAAACGTGTAGATCCCGGCATTATGTTATATAATTTATTTTCTTTACGCCATATATTCTTTGGTCAGGATTTCTAAAATGGGCCCTATCGTAAACAAATTATAGAAATCAATTTGATCTTTTTTTTTCGCTAAAATTTACCATTTATTGGCGGAACACGCAGAAAAAAATCCACAACACCCTAAATAAATATTTGTAATCACTTAATTGCAAATTCCTTTTTTTTTTTACTCGAGAAATCCAAAAAAATAATTTCCAAAACAAAACAAAAGCCAGAATGAAATCGGCAGAGAAAGAAGAGAGCCTTCGATTTGAACAGACGTCTTGGATAATTCAAAGAATGACACGACACACGTGAGCTGTGGAGGTTGGGCGGAACCAATCAGAGCTCACCCTCGGAGCCTGATTAACCAATTATATCGCTGCATTATGTAGAGGGCGGGGCGTGGCAGGATCATGTGAATGTTTAAGGAGCCAGGAACCGGCAATTTGGGCGGGGATATATGAATAATTATCGGGATTGGTGACTCTATAATTGCCCCTCCACTACGCCACTACACCATTCAGCTCAGATGGATCCCCCACAGTTCGTCAATCACTACAGGTATCTCGCTTTGGAAATCCTTCTTTGTTATATTACATATTTTTGAGTAGTTAAACTAAAAAGCGCCCGGCTAAACCCCTATTTTGCGACGGTGCTATATCAACTTTGAAACATTTATTTATAATGTTAAGAGTAAAATCTTAAGTTAATCAGGAAAAATTAAAAATGTGGCTAAAATTTGAAATATTTCGTTGGCACTGGATTATCTTATCTTAACTTTAAAAGAGACACTTATAGCCAGTTTAATGGTTGAAATACAACATTTTACAATTGTATGAAGAGCATCAAAAAATTAAAAGTGGTAATACTAATTCTTTTACAAACGTAATACAGTAATCCTTTCTATTTTTTGAAAAAGCAAAAAAGAAATAAAGTTAAAATACACAAATTTAACTGCTCAAAATAAGTGGTTACTGCAGTAACTAATTTTCAAATGAGCAAAAAATAAAAATAAAGAAAAAAAAAGTTTATCCACAAAAGGTACTTTTTTTTAAAGATAATTTTATTATGCAAAAATACAATAATTATTTTATTTATATTATTTCAATTTCTT
>NW_027112014.1:440662-442630 GCF_000696795.3 Halyomorpha halys
TTTTTAAAAGTTAAAGTACTCAAATTTTATTATACAAAAATACAATAATTAATTTAAATGAATATGGTCAGTGTGTTGTCAAAGAAAACTAGTAATGACTATTTTAATTGAGTCAACGTTTCGCCCCATGTTGCAGGGTTTCCTTCGTCAGGGCTGTTTAGACAGAAGTCAAATTCAGAGTGAATTTTACTTTTAAAGTGAATTTCAATTTCAAATTCAGAGTGAATTTGACTTTTTCACTCTGAATATGGCTTCTATCAAAACAGCCCTGGCGAAGCCTTGCAATCTGGGGCGAAACGTTGACTTAATTAAAATTGTTATTACTATTTGAGTTTTCTTTGACCACACACGGACCATATTTATTTAAAATAATTATTGTATTTTTGTATAATAAAATCATCTTTAAAAAAAAACAAAGTATTTTATTAGCAAAGAAAAATTGATTGAAATCCCTTCACCATTTCGTTCCCATGTCAGTGTTATTTCAATAGCACCTGTAGATGGTTATATTTCCATCGTGTCTTTTGGTTTGTTTGCAGAGATGGGCAAAAATTAGCTATAGTTGAAATAGCTTGACAAAGTTCATAAATATTACTACTCCTACGAAAATAAATGTTATAAATTACTGTATAGTATATTCAACTAGCATAAATTTGAGTGCTGGCTGACATCTGGGCCCTGTTTCATAATGAAAGCTAATAGTATTAGTTCATAGTACAAGTGTTGAAACTATTGTGGTAATAATACAAATACTTAGTTTTTTTCATGATAGGGATGACTATTTGTGATATTACAGGAATTAAAAGATACTAAAGTACAAGTTACTATTATACAAGTCTGTGTAATTGAATTAAGATAAATCTACAAGACTAATAGTATTAGTTTGTACTTTATTATGAAACAGGGCCCAGTACGTCTAATAGTTCCTGATTTTTCGAAAATAAATTTACTAGCTACCTATTTTTCGTTGTGAAATGTTGCTTTTTGAAAAACTTTATCTCGGGAAGTACTCGAGACACATAAATTTTAAGTAGTAACTATATATAGTTCTCATTAAAGTAATCAAAACTCTCCTCTTGGGCTATTGGACTAAATGCTTTATCTTATAATTTCACATATTAACATTGAAGACCGAAGACAAAAATGTACATAAGCAAAATATTTTACCCGTATATTTTTTTTTATTCTTGCATATATTCGCTCTACATATTAATAATTATTGTAGAGTAAAATAAAAATTAAAAGATAATCCTTTTGAAGCATCCTTCCGAATTTATAAAAAAATTATTTTTATTGTTAAGTTATTATTATTATTTTATCAAAATTTATTATTTATATTTGCTCAAATAAATTGATTTACAGTAGTTCGGGAAAAATTTCATGTGCATGTGTTATATTGAAATGCGAATATCATAAAAACTACTACCCTTACGGAGATAAGTGGTATAAACTACTTTATAGTAAGTTAAGTATCCTTTATTTTGAGTGCTAGCAGGCATATGTATGTATTATGGTTCCTGATATATATGTATTCAAAAATCAAAAATTTTAACGGTAAAATTATAAATTAACCTTTTGTGATGTTCCCTATGTAACCGATCTAGACCGAACCAGATATCATCCCTTCCATTATAAACTCTCTAACCACTCAAACCCTTTAGTTTCTATCCTTGCACCCTCTTTCATTCCTGACAATCCTCCGAGGCGCCTGAAAAGAAGATGGCCACGAGACCAGCTAATGTAAAATGCCATTAGAGTGCTACCAATGGGTAGTTTCTTTACACGCCCAATTTAACTTAGATCAGATTTACTAAATGTATAATTATAATGTACAGTTGTAAATAGCAATAAATAAATATTAAAAAAAAAAAACTTTTGTGAATTTATTTTGTCAAATATAATAAAAAGTACAACTCCTAACTAGCTTTAATTTGAGTACTGGCAGACATTAATACGTACCATAGTTCC
>NW_027112014.1:443641-459719 GCF_000696795.3 Halyomorpha halys
AAAAAAAAAAAAAAAAAATTAAAAAAAAAATTAAAAATAAATAAAATTTAACGAATATTAGCAAAATTAAATAAAATATAAATGGCTTTGATGACCAATGAAGTTTGGCGCCACCAAACAACCAAACAAACAAACTGCCTTTTTTTCTCCCCGGCTCTTTTGTTATGTATATCTATGTAGGGTTTGCTAAAATTAATCGATATCTAGGTTCTTCACGATCCTGCAATTGTTACAATTTAGTTATATTATTCACGCTGCGGACATGTTTACATAATTAATAAATTCTAATCTCTTTGAAGTGAGTCCTTCTGATCTCCTCCTTCCATTAGAAATATTAATTTTTTTCCAGAACACTGATCCGAGGACTACGGCTAAGCGGCCTGCCAACGCCGTGGATCGAGAAGCCTTCCAAGCTCTTGAGGATTCCTTACCTCCTCTACGACTTGTTGATGCTTGCCATTGCACTCTACATGCTCTGGTGTTACCTCTACACAACGATCCAGGGAAAATTAGCTTTCGATGTAAGTACCAGAACAGTTTCTTATTCCAATATAGTATCAGCCAACGTTTGGCTTTTAGAATAATAATATAATGAAAAAAGTTATGTTAGTTCTATAATTCACTAACTACTCATTTCTCAGTGCATTTTTTATGAAATGTTGCTTTTTAAAAAACTGTATCTCGAAAACTTTAGAAAATTTACTCTACTTTAGATAAAGCTATCTTAGGTTTTCTACTATTGTTGGTAATTTTAAAGATATAGAGCTCAGAATTAAAAATTACTTTTTTTTAACGTTTTGAAACAGCCGCCATTTTTTATTCCCTCCTAACTATACTTAGCAGACTCATTGATTTTGACGAGTAATTATACATAGTTTTCATTAAAGTAATCAAAAATTGGGGTGAGATAACTGACTTTTTTCTCATCTTCGGCTCTTGTACTATTATCTAACAGGTAGTATTAGTATTGTGACAAGAAGCTCTTCTTTGAATGTGGAAAATGAAAAATAAGTTTATATTAATAGAAACTCCAAGGAAATTTTCTTATTACCCCCTTGGTCATTTCTAACTTGCGGGGGGAGGTATCTATAGGTAGCCAACCTATTCTAATTATGGTGGGGAGCTAATTTTTTCATTTTGTGAGACCGCCATTTAATGAAAAAAGTCAACTCCCCAGGCTGGATTCGAACCAGCGCCGCCCGCAGTTCTCAGATTACTAAGACCTGCGCCTTAGCTACCTGAGCTACGGATGGCCCAAAGAAACTTTCAGAAATTAAGAAAAAAAAGTAAATTCACAGCTTTATTTTAATAATCTTTATTTTTAAAAAAAATATTGTTCTTCTTGTTCATTACCCATGAAACCGATCTAATACAAAAAGTGATGCCATATCCCACCAATTGGTGGTAAATGAGGGAACCAGTGTAAAAAATCCAAGGATTTGCCATCTCCAGAATTTTAGGTATACGTTCAAATTCTAAGATTTTTTATTTTTTATGCCTAAAGTACTTAATATTTTTTGGATTATATTGTTGTACCAAGACGTTTGTAGTATAACAAGTGGGGTAAGTTGCAACAGAACTAATTCATTATAATCATATTTCTATAGTTTTTATTAAGCCAAATGAAAAGACTGATTTTATTCGTTATTCAGAATTAACAAAAACACTATAATTGCACCATTGGTTTAGTTTTCGATACTCTTACAGCCTCCTCATTTAGCAAGTTTACCTTGATGCTATTTAATTTTATTAACATTTTATTGTTATTAACCCTATTATGTCCAAGAGGACATAGGTTGTATTACTTTGTTATATGTTCAAACCTCCTAAATATCTGAGGAATCGATTGAAAAAAAATCATTATCTAACAGGTGATATGACAAAATAGTATATAAACGATTCAACCCACTCCGCAGGACTTTCCGAAAAGTCCAGCTGAAGTGAAAGAATCTTCTTTGAGTGACAATTATATGATATCTAAATTATATCATTCTTTCAGTTGGCTTCATTAAGATAGCCTCCATAGAGCCCTGCAAGATGGGACTGAACATTGGCCCACATTAAATGGTCTTTTGTTTTTTATTCACTACTTATCGAGTATAGGGTGGCCTTATTACTGAAATTTGTATTTCACTTTTCAATTTAAGTATAAATTCATCACATTTATTAGCCACTTTAAATATTACAATGGAACACAAGTAATATTCAAGAATATTTATTAATCGTGAATTCAAAAGACTAATTATGAAGGACGCAGGAGCTGTGCGCACTGGGAGTGGGGATCTCACTGTACACTTGCAGCCTCCTGGTGACCTTTTACCACTTCCTCTTCGGCCACAGGCTCCAGAACATCACCGAGAACACGGATCGGCTGGCAGCGGCACTCCTGAGGAGCGGGCTGAACCGAGGGCACTCCCTCCACCAGCTCTACCTCAAGGACTCCTCGGCCATTGCCGTCCTCACCAAAAACACCATCCTCTTCAGCTTCTTCTGCCCCGTTCTCTACTGCCTGTCGGTCCCGGTCATGAACAGCATCGCGGGCAGGTACCGCTGCGAGCAGCCGCTCCCCATCACCAGCCCCTTCGACGACAAGAAGGCCGGTATCTACGAGCTGGTCGCTCTGGTCCTTGCGATCAGCAACGCTATATCCTGCTCTAAGAAGGGTGTCAACGACTGCCTCTTCTTAGCGCTATTCAGGATTCAGTCGTCCTTTCTCCAGTACCTCTCGACATCGCTGGAAAACTTACAAAAAGAGTTCCTCATCGAAAGTAACGATTGGAACAGAAAGATACTCATTCAGTGGATAGGGCTTCACCAGGAAGTTCTGAGGTTAGTAGTAAAAGTATTACTTCAGCCTTGCTCATTAACTAATATTATTAATTGCACATTAATTTTATCACGCTTAAGCTGTGATAACACTAAGTCCCAAAAAATCAACAATACTTAAATGTAAATAATCAGTTGTAGTCCAACAACTTAAGTTCCAAGGAGTTTTTTTGTTAAAACTTTATTATTTTTCTTTTCAGGAATTTATACCTATATTTACCTTTTTTAAAATTATTTATTCATTATGTCATCTGAACAATAGTTTGGCTCTTCTGCGTATCAAGTTCTAAAATAAAAACATTTACAATCAACAGTTTTATTATTAATATAGTTAATTAAATTAAACTAATTTTAATAATTTCCTAGTTATTCTTAATTTATCCTTACCTTACTATTGGTATGGGAACATTAGTCACCTTGATCAAAACTTTTTTATAAATTCCAACCTGAATATAAGTCCTATTTTTTAAATCCTTATTTCATTTCTTTTTCATTAGTGCCGTTTTCCAAAATCCACTGTCTAAAAATGTTTTTACATTTGAAAATTTATTTTTATTTCAAGTGATTATTATCATTTTATTAACATAGAATGACAATAAATTTAAATTAATACACGGTTATTTCAATTAAGATGACAAATGTCCACAAATAATTGTATGGTAAAATAAAATAAGAATCATACCGAGGAAATTATTAAAATCTGTTGATTGTAACTGTATGTTAGAGAGAGAAAAATGCTTTATTTCTTCATGCTGCCCAAATACATCGGGTTGCTACATTACACAACATACTTATCAATCCGTGATCGAACATATATAAATTACATATATTTACATGATATAATAAAAAGGAAGAAAACAGTTTTTCTTTTCCCTCACAGTTTCCTTTTACAATCAATTCCAGTCTACACACTAAATACAAATATTTCAATTTATTCAATATATTTCTTGTTCCTTCCATTTCACTATTTCTTTCTATTTCATGATTTTTATTTCATTTGATCGACAAATTCACTCTCCCCAATTCACCCTCTCAGATCCTCTTCAGTAACCCATTAAACGAATTCACTATTAGACAGCAATGTGAGATCAAACCAGAGAAATAATAGTCACAGCAGATAATACATAGATTTTAAAAAATAATAATAATAAAATAATTTAATAAATAAAGAAGGTAAGGGTATAAATAAGTTAAAACACACGAATCGACAGGTACACGTACTAAAATAAATAAATAAAATAAAATAAAAGTGTTGATTGTAAATGTTTTTATTTTAGAACTTGATATGCAGAAGAGCCCGAAATATTGTTCGGATGACATAATGAATAAATATTAGCATTTAAAGCATTTAAAAAAGGGAATAAATTCCTGAAAAGAATAAGAATAAATTTTCAGAAATTCGATTATGGTATGTTAAAAAAAAGTAAAGAATCAACACATTATTCTACAAAGACATTTCATCTCAACCAACGGTTTGTAGTAAGCCAATATAATCTTTCCTAACTTCTAGAATTCTTTATAGATGTCTCTAGAATGGAGCATTAATTTTCATCTTTAAATGGTATAAAAAATTTGAGGTTTAGGTATTGCAGCTTTAGTGTCAATATAATGTCTTTGAAGTTGTTACTTGTAGTTACTAGGTTCATAAGACAAAAACAACGTATGAGTTTGCTGATATTCTTGGCACGAGGATATAGGTGGTACCATTACTTTATTGCATGTTAAAATCTTCTGAATATTTAGAGAGTTATATATTGTCAAAAATCGATAGTTTGAATGAATCCTTATCTAACAAGTGGTACCTTAACATTAAGTTAATATTAATAGAGACCCAAGGAAGCCAGCCAAAATTGAGTATTTAAAAAAAATATTGTTTTATTTTTTTTGTTCATTATCCATGAAGCCAATCTAGTGTACTAGATCTAGTGTACAAATAGTGATGTCGATACCAATTTTTTTTTTTAGCGATGAGGTATCGCTATTGAAACAGTGATCCAGATCTGTAATACAAATCCACCAGATTTGTAATAATTGAAGGAGTAAGTGGATGAAGGGGCTATGTAACATTTTTCGATTTTTTGAATCTTTAGTATGGATGAAGAGGATAGGTACCTATCTAACTAGCTAGTGTGAGGTACTCTAACCTAAAAATCCAATTAATAACTGAGATGCTAGATGTAGAAGGAGTGTATACACTTCAAAACATAACAAGCTCCGACAAAAAAATATTGAACCTTGTTTTCTTAAAATTTACTATTTGTAACATAATGCACTAACATGATCCATTAACGCCTTCAATTTTACTATAAGCAGCATACAAATAGTTGAGCTGCTTCCTTGAGAGAAGTACAGAAAGGTATTAAGAAATATTATTCCAAAAGTGACACATACTTCAACAAAATAGCAATATCCTTTCATACTTCGAAGCAGGACATTTTTAATATTACATTTCCATTTTGCATTCTTCTTAAAAGAAAAAACATCAAATTTAGCTAAAAGTATTAAATAGCTTATAATAAACTAAAATTATATTAGTTCACTTGAGCTACTGATTTAATGTAAATGTGAATTTCAGAAATATTCAAGAGTTAGTGAGGATATTTTCTCCAGTTGTCATCATATATTACCTCAACGTCATCGGAATAGTTGTGTGTGGTCTCTTTACCCAAACAATGGTGACTATAGCCGAATAAATGTTTTATAAATATAGCCTTTCTAAGAACATCCTTGATTTATTTTTACTAAAACTTAAATTGTGTATATTAATAAATGGAATAAATTTAATTTATTCCTTATGTAATAATTACATTAATAAATGGTCAGGGTGCGGTAAAAAAAACTTAAATAGTAACAACTATTTTAATGAGCCAACGTTTCACCACACGTTGCATGGCTTTGTTAGGGCTACAAATAATATAAGTAAATATAAATAGTTTGTTATATGGTGGTGTATTATATATTGTGGATAATTTTATAAAGAAAAAGAAAAGTTAATGGCTTTAAAATTTAAATAAAGAGGTTTGAAATTAAAATAAGAAAATGACCTGGGCAGAATAGCCTGCAATTAAAATTATAAATTAATGTGAGGAGAAGATTTGTATTAAAGATGTCCTTGAAGATGGCTGGAATAGCCGAAACGTTGGACTAATAAGAAATAAAGTGTTGAGACAGTATTGGATACAATTTGTGGTTTTATTTAATAAATAAGTAAAAAAGTTAATGGAAAATTACAAGGGTATGAAATGAAATGTGAAAATAAATCAGAAAAATAAAAGGTATATAAATAATAAATGGAAACGGAAATATTAGCAGATAAAAATAAGAAATATAAAAGAAAGTACAAACTAAGAGATGAAAAGGGGGATAAGAATAAAATTAAAATAAAAAAATACGAAAATGAACGAGACAGAATTCATAACTGTTTTGACAGAAGTCAAAGTCAGAGTGAACCATTTGTATTGGGTGGAGTGGGGATGGCAGTTAAGTAAGTCTCATTTGAAAATAATTTTAAAGTAAACAGTGTAGAAAAATATTAAAATGAGGTAAACAATAAATGATAATATACATAATAGAGGGGGAGAAGAAATATGTAACAATATAAAAAAAATTTAAATGAACACAGTTAGAAAACAAAGAAAAAATAAGGTCAAATAATGGGATACAATACATATAAATGATGAAGCCCTGGAGCGTGGAGCGAAACGTTGGCTCATTAAAATATTTGTCACTATTTGAGTTTTTTTTTACCACACCCGGACCATATTCCATTTATCAATAATACACACAGTCAATTAGCGATCTTCCATTAAATTGTGGAAGATTTAAAATATTATATACCTACAATATTGTATTGTAGGAGTAAATAAACATTAAATTTTTATCAGATTCATATTTTTGTAACATAACACCTTCTTCTACTCATATCTTCAGTTAATTATAAATACAATTAAAACTTGACTTTCCACCATAGTGTTAGAGTAGGGAGGTACCCTATACGTAACTCCCCCCCCTCCCGTATGTCAGAAATGACCAGAAAGGGGTCATAAGAAAAAATAAAGGTTGGGGGTGCAGTGAGTGATGAACACAAATAAGTAAAACTTATTTATCAGTGCCAACATTTCGACCAAAATTTCAAGCCTCTATCAGGGCTAAGAAAAAAAATAAATAAATAAACTAAATTATAGAACGATTATATAATAAGAAAATAACAAACATTATAGATACATAAATAGTGTTGAAAGACAAGGGTAGTCTAAATATTATAAGAAGATAGCGGCTATTTGAGAATAAGTATATTAAAATTAAGAAAGAGGAAAGAACAAAAATAAAGTACATATGAAAATCAAGTTAGTAAATATATGTACAAAAGGAAAATCATTTAAAATAAAATAATGAAAAAAGTGGAAAAAAAAAAACGTATATGTAAGTAAAATAACAAGATAAAAGTTATATAAGACAAAAGGAGTAAATTAATATGAATATGAATGAGAAAATCTAGTTAGGAAATATATTGTAATATCCTCTTTTTGTGTAAATAATATATTTTTATGTATAAAGGGTTCTTAATATGTTTTTATTTTATTTATCGTTTCAATATTGTTCATTTGCCTTGTTAAACCAAAAAGAAAGTTAACCAATCAAAGCAAAGAAGGGGCGTCTTGCCAAAGTTCGTTGAATCGCGGCCTTGTTGAGCAGATTCAAATATTTTAAAAACTTTATTTTAACTTCCCATCATAATTGAAATTACAGTACATTAAAAAAAAAATAGAAGTTAAGAATAAATATTAAAGAAAATTATTCATGAAGGAAATCATACGATCATTAGGCACGGGCGGGAAATGATGTTCCTGGATGAGGAGGTCCTCATTCATCTTTTGTCTGGCTCAAGGTTGACATCTTGAAAAGGAGGACATCGAAGAGTCACCCAAGAAGAATAAGGGACTCCTTGTTTGGATCGCCAAACAACACACTTCGGTGGATGAGAAGTGAGTAAAAAACTGTAAGAGAACCAATGCTTTGTTTCCTTAGTGTTTGTTTACTGAAAGATTGGCAACAGTCAGTATTAGTTTGTTTAGAAAATCATCAAAAGAAGATTCTAAGAAATTGGTTAGTTTTGTTCTACCTAAAATTCAAATACATTGTAAAAATATATATTAATTTAATTAAGTATTATTAACAATAAGTGTTCTGATTGCCTAGACATCTGCCCTGAGATTAAGAGTCTATAATATTCTATAAAATTTAAAATAAAAATTCTCATATTTATTTAATATTTAATCTTTATATTTGACCTTGTCATCTTCAAATCTATATTTTAGATACGAGAATAACAGAAAACTATAAAATTCCTTTTTTTTATTTTAAATAATTTTTGAATATTACAATATATAAAAATGAGGAAGAAAATACATGTACCTAATGAAATATCTAAGTCAAATACTAGAATGAAAAAAATAAAATATAAGACAAAAGGAGTAATTTGTAAATATGACAATAATAAGATGTGGTGATCCTAAATTAATAACGTGACTAAGGAAGAAATAATAAGAGAAGATTAGAGAAGGAGAAGGTGTCAAAAGATAGATGAGAAAAAGAAATAAATTGTAAAGAACTTACCAACCTGGTGTATTCTTTCACTGACCGCATCCCCAACCATCTTTCATCATCATTTTTTTCTTTAGCACATTTTTGTTTAATTTTTCTTCTACAAATTATTAATTGTAAAATTTCTCTAAAACATCGACAATTTTCACTTTATGTTTTTTCTTCAGAAAACCCTTTGTTGACTGTACAAAAATATTACTAACTACAAAATATTACTACTACAAAATGTTACAAAAATAAGTTCTCTCTTCTCAGAATGTGTTGATTTTTTTATTTGTTTTGGAAAATTTGTTAAATAAAAACTAGTTTTAAAACATTAGACATTCTTACTGTTTTTGTAAGGTTAGTTCTTTATTGTTATATTTTCAAATAGTTTCTTGAATCATTACTGATTATGGATATAATTGAGATAAAGTAATTTTTAATCACTTGTCTGGCCATTTTCTAACCATATAACTTTGATTTATGATTACAGAATGACAGTGGTAATGTCATGCAGTCTATTGGTGTTGGCAGTTATGTCTTGGTGACTGTACTTCTCATGCTTTTACTGTCCAACACAGCTGAAGATCTCTGTACCAAGGTTTCTATATTATGAGTTTTTAGGCATGCTTGTGAAAACTTAGCAGTACTTTATAGAGCTCTTACAGAAAGCTTTAACTAAAAATATCCCTGAAGCTGAAGAAGAACTAGTTTGATATGTTTTATCGTTAACTTGGAAACTGAGTTTGAATCCTCAACATTCTCAAACATCATGCTCAACCAGCTTATTGGTTGTGAAGGGGATAAGTACTTGTAGTAGATCCTTGCAGGAAGAAACTTTCACTCTATAGAAGACTAGCCTATAGTCATGAAGGAGAAAACAAGTCCTACAGTTACTATCTGAAGGTCCTTATGAAAGGAAGAAAATATATAGGAAGGATGAGAGATCCAAAGAAAGCAGAGTGAAATATAAGTTCAATATACATTTCCAAAAATCGCACTAGAATGTACTGATCCACTATGTACAAAGTTACTCAAGAAGGAGAATTCCCTGAAGGGGAAAGTCGCACTGCTACATATAAGGCGTTCATTCTTAGTGGATCAGAAGATTCAATTGTAATCTTTATTGATTAAAATAAAACATTTTTGAATATTACTATATATAAAATGGTTGTTACATATGTGAAATTAAAGTATATATAAGAAATAATACATATATCAATATATGCTATTTGTGTGATGATCAAGTTGACAGCTAGATTGTACTAGATGGCTTATAACAGTGGTATCCAGTAAACTGTAGCGAAGTTGCTACACTGGAATTCATATTATTCAGATATTTACAGTCTTGATTAATAAGATCAGAGTGAGAGGGTTGACATTTATTCCATTGGTCTACCAAGAAATAAGAACCCTCAAAAGGGATTTGAACTGGCACAGCTTATGACTTGAGTTTGCTGTGTCCTTAACCTTCTCAAGGTCATGGCCTCAATAACTATCCTTTTGCTAGTCCTTAAAAATGTTTCCTTAATTTATTCATTGTTATTTACAACTGTATAAAAATATATATAACAAGTAAATTTGCTGTTGGTGACATGTGGAGAATCTACCCATTGATAGAACTCCAATAACATTTCTAGAGAAGATCTCGAAGCCATCTTCTTTTCATACGCCTGGAAGGATTATTGGGTAATGAAGGAGAAGCCAGGTTAGAAATAAATGGATTAGGGTGGTTGGGAAGTTTATCATGGAAGGACTGGTATCTGTTTCTGGGGAAATCGGCAACATATGGAACATTGAGGTCCTGATGGATGACTTGATTTGAGACAAAGTAAGGAACATTAAGGATTTTACGGAGGATTTTGGACTGTAAGGATTGGAATCGGGAGGAATTTGATGGTTTAGTGGAGCGCCAAAGCACAACTTGGTATGTCCAGATAGGCCTTATAATAGTCATGTAGATCAGTCTTTTGTAATGGATTGCCAATTTAGACCGTTTGTCTAGTAAATGTTATAATAGTCGGAATTGAAGAGCAGTTTCCTGTCTTATATGGGGATTCCATGTCTTCCTTAATTTAAAAATGAATTCTTTCAGTTTAAAGAAAACGATAAACCAACTTTTTTTAAAAAAATATCAAGACCTTTTTTAATCAATTCTTTAATGGAAGATTTCTGAAGTTATTTTCATATCATGAATCATATACAGCAGTCTCAATCAGTGGTGTGATGGGGCAAGAACGTGTAGGAACTGCGTTCCCACTCTGCTTTTTCCAAAAATCCTATATATTAATAGGCGACCTGTGTTTTTTCTCAAGTTATAACTCAACAACAGCTGAATTGGTTTCAATGATTTTAAATAGCTGTCGAATAAATACACACAGACCTTAAGGCTAAAAATCGGTGAGCACTTTGGAAACCACCTTGTGAAGGGGTGGGGAAGGTGGTAAGCATTCCCACACTGGATAATTTACAAATATACTACTGGCCTCAATGAATAACTATTTAAATAAAAACTTTTAACTTCTCAGAGAAGGAGTTTGAATATCATAGAATCTTATCTTATTAACAAGAATCTTAAACTTCATGCTTTTTATTCATCATTTATAAGACAACTTTTACGATTCAATATCAGACCAAATTTGTTTATGTCATAAGTCAGTTAAGTACTTATTTATGGGGAGTTCAAATTTGTTGCAATGGTACATAAATTCGTGAAAAATAAAAGTTTTAATGGTTTTATTAGCCAGAGATCATGAGGAAAAACAAGCAACCACAAATTGAAAATGTTAATATTTTAAGTTGATTTACTGGACGAGTTGTGCATGTATTTAATGAGTTGAAGTGAATTAATCTTCCAAACTTACTTTCTTTATTTTAATTTATATGTTACATCGTTTCGGGCCATCACCCCATCATCAGTATAATCTTTAAGTCATGTTAACATAATGTTTAATTTAATTAGTTTTCATCTTAATTTTATATTAAATTATCATTTTAAAATCACTAGAAAGGAATAATGAATATAGTGAATTATATATATTTAAGACTAAATGAGGAAAACTTAATGATAAATTAACATAATTAGAAATGGAAGAAATGATAATTTTAAGGTAAATGTTGTAGTATTGTTGTATGCATAGTATGCTATCTGGTAATTTGTATTGTAGAGTGCCTGATGATGGGATGATGGCCCCGAAACGTTGTAATGTATAAATTATAATAAAGAAAGAATGAGGAGAAGATGGTTGGGGTGCGGTCAATGAAAAACACAAATAAGTTCGATTAACTTATTTTATTACTCCTCATTCATCATCCAAGGTCAACTATCTCTCATAATTATAATAAAGAAAGTTAATTGAATTGAATTAAATTGTAAATGTTATTAGAAATTAATTTCATATAATCAAGTTATCTTTAAGATTTGCATAACAATGATGTTCTTGTACAGGCACAAAGGATCGCGTTTGTGGCATACGATGTCCCTTGGTTTGAAATGGATAAGACAAATGCAGATATGCTCCAAATGGTCATTAACAATTCCAGCAAAGATATCCATGTCACAGCATACAGAGCACCCATCTTCCTTTTGAACAGGCAAACATTTGCAGCGGTAGGTAACACTGTTTGATATATTTTTATCTTATATTTAATAATATGTTTTCAAAGTTAGTTATGAATTGAATTTTTTTTGCAGTTCATTATCAACTGTATTAAGGCGTTTGTTACACTTGTGCAAATGAAGAGATGTTTTGGATGATTTGCTTGCTTACAAAATAAACAGTTTTAGATATTTTTTATTGTGTATGAAATAAATATATTTCTTAAAGGCTTTATTTTTACAAATGCATAATTTTAACATTTGAGTTCACCAAGTGCCCCATCTATTGTACTCATGATTGATAAGGAATGTAATAAGTGCATATTTTTAGTTCCAGTTTTGCCAGCATAATAGTTCTGCTTAACCGTTCCAGTTCCAAATAATATAATAGTAATAGTAACTATTGATAGCAGTTAATAGGTCTGCTTAACCGTTCCAGTTCCAAATAATATAATAGTAACTATTGAGAGCAGTTAATTGATTCAATATACAGACTCCATGTTCTAAGAGTATATTGCCTTTTAATACTAATTAGATTTAATACATTAGTAATAACATATTGACGACACACATATACAATAAAATAAAAAAAATTGTAATTGGTAACAATTATCAAACAGAATTAAGATAACATATTGGGATATTGATATTGACTTATTGTTGTTTTATAAAAATATTATTTTATAAAATAAAAAAAGTACTCTGAAATATTTTATGGAAAAAAAAATAATAGAATATAATACTAGAGGTAGAATTTTATTTAAGAGCACGACAAACTAATTAATTAGACACCATCCACTGAGTTTGGAACAGCCAACAAAAAACCTTAAATTTTAAATAGACTGAAAAATTTAATTTGAAATTAAATTACAACAGAGATTAGAATAAAATTTTGAAGGTTTTAAAATCCTTTATGCTCTCAACAATTGTATAAATAAATATCTTTTATTGGTTCGTTCAGCGAAATTAAAATATCCAAGTTAAGTCTCAAAACACTCTTTATAATATCTTTAAAAGTCCAATGTTTTGGCCAATTTGGTCATCCTCAAGTTTTAAATATAAATTTTCACCTCACATCCAATAATTTAAAACTTTTTGCTGGCTACTCTGCCCAGGTCATTAACTTCAGTCAAATTACCCTATTTTGTCATTATTCTATTAATTTATGAAACTTTTAATTACAGATCAACTAAACACTATTATCAGTTTCTTATAATATATTGTGTCGTAAAAAATATTGAGTGATAAGAAAGTGATTATGGTCTTGACTTGATCTGTAATTAATAGTTTTAAAATTTAATGGAAGAGAGAAAAAATAGGGTAATTTGACTGAAATTAATGACCTGGGCAAAATAGCCTGCAAAAAGTTTTGAATTATTGGGTGTGAGGTGTAAATTTATATTTAAGATTGTTCGTGAGGATGGCCGAATAGGCCGAAAAATTGGACTTTTTATATACATTTGGAAATTATAAAGATTGTTTTGAAACTTAACTTGGATAAAAATTATTTCAATTAAGATCAGTCTCAAGAAAGTGAAAAGATAATATAAAAAATAAAATATTGCTTTATCACTTGTTGAGATGATTGATTTTTTGAATTATTGGTTTCCTAATAGAGTGCTTTAGGAGAAGTGATGTTGTATAAGGGGATAAATACATAAACTTTAACAAAATTTAAATGGCACATATATTTTCAAACATTTAAATTTTACAAATATATATGTTTATATATATATGTCGACATGGATAAATTACATATCCAATTAGAACAATATTTATACACTGCACATCTGTTATTTAAATGTTCATAAATTTCCTAAAATTTAATATTTTACATTTTATTTATAAACTCCCTTGAGCCGATAATAAATTTAAACATCTAAGGAATTAAATTACATATTATTTATAAATATATATACATCACATACATATTTACACATGTAAACATGCTGTTATAACTGGAGACATGTGTGCACGTATGTATAGCCATGTATTATATATCATTGTAGATAATAATAAGTGAATGAATTAATTATAGTTCAATTAAAAATCAAAAAAAGAAATTACAGTCTGTCAGAGTCATTATTCGATAAGTAATTATATAAAAGTGTTGTTACTAAAAGAAGTGAACACTTTACCAATATGGTCCAATATTAATGGATATATTTTTTTCTATATAGTAATCTAATTCCTCCCACAATTAATAACACATATCAAAGAGAAACAAATATACAAATAAATAGACAAAAAAAATAACTAAAACATACAGAAAGAAAAAAAACTATACAAAATAATTGTAAATACAATTATACAACTCGAAAAGAGTAAGGAATGTTCTTGACACGGTACAATTATCCTTTGGTTGTTCATTATAATAGTAACTTATCATTTATCCTATGTATACATGATATATATTATATATTTATATAATTTCAACTGGTATAGTCTAAACATTAAAACAACCGATTCGGTTTTATGATGACCTCTTTTCTGTTAGCTTAACTCGTAAACATACGTTACATGAGTAGTATGTTATAAATTTTTGATATTTGAATAAAATTATAAATTTAAACATATTACAGAAACAGAAATACTAATTTAAAAAAAAAATTAAAATAAATTTATACAATTTATGCAATCAATATGAATAGATGTAAAGTTAAATGTTTTTGGACTTTTTTTTTTTTTAAGTTACCAATAAATTAAGTGGTAAGAAATCCCTATATTCGCTGCGTGAGCAAAAGTTTCTCATACTATTCAAAAGACAAACATCAAGAAAATTACGAATCAAAGAATTATTCCAAAAAGAGGGAAAATAGGCGAGGAGTTGGAAGGTAGTTGAGTTGAGGTAGGGTGGTTACTTTCTATTGGCATGCTGCCTTCCGAGGCGGAGGACTTCAGCATATGACTTTTCTAGCTGTTTCAATTTGGCCACCTGAAAAGAAATTTATAGTTAACATTAAAATTTTAGTTAGCTTACAGTTTAAAAATATCTAATTAGCCAAAACATAATCTAAATATGACAAATACTATATGCATATTCTTATAACATGTTCGAGACAGTTTTATTATTTAAATAAAATAAATTGTATCCAATTCAGTCTCAGCACTCTTTATTAATATTTTAAATGTTAAATGTTTCGGCCAACCTGGTCATCCACAAGGATAATCTTAACTATCAATTCACAGCCTCACATTCAACTATTAAAACTTTTTGCAGGTTTTTCTACCCAGGTCTAATAAAATTAGTCAGATTAACCTATATATGTAACTATTTCATTTTAATATAAATACTTTTAATTGCAATTAATCTAAACATTAATATCAATTACTTATCAACAGGATGTATGATGTATATAGTGATACACAATAAATGAGTGACATTAGTCTTTAGCTTGATATACTGTATACATCATTCATACTTTAGATAAGTGAGTGATATTAATGTTTAGATTAATTACAATTAAAAGTATTTGTATTTAAATGAAATAGTGACATAAATAGATTAATTTGAATAATTTCATTAGACCTGGATAGATCAGCCTGCAAAAATGTTTAATAATCATCCAATCTCACATCCGTGAGGCTGTGAATCTATAGTTACGATGGCCGAAACAAGGTGGGCAGGTTGGTTGAAACAGTGGAAATTTAAAGTGTAAATAAAGGAGTGTTGAGACTTGACAAAGATACAATTATTTTATCTAAATAACAAATACTATATTTATTAATAGTAAAATAAAAATAATTTAATTGATCACTTTTTAAAATAAATTAGTAAAAATAAAAATCAAAATTATAAAATGTAAAGAAAATAATATATAAAATCTATCCATATTTATGCATCCATAAAAAATCTAAATTATTCACTAGAAATAAATGTATACTATATAAAGCAGTACTAAGACATATAACATATGTTTGTCCCATATGGAGCTTCACTAACTCAACCAACATGATAAAACTATAACTATTCCAAAACGAATGTCTCATAATTGTCAATAACTATCCAAAGTAAACTGGAATTAGTAAAATGCACGCAGAAATCAATATATACATAGTACATGAATA
>NW_027112014.1:459770-460387 GCF_000696795.3 Halyomorpha halys
ATATATAAATTGACCCATAATTTCTTCTGATCTTGCACCAACTCTTTAAACCCATTAATATCAGAAATAGGAAATTATTCAAAAAGAACAAGGTTTTGGGTTTTTTCTTTCAGTTTGTTTTTAGCAAAATGCTACATAGTTACATAGTTGTAAGTAATTTACATAGTTGTAAAGTAATTAGTAACAAGAAAAATGTATTGATTAAGGATGTATGCCAAAGCTATATGATAATTATTTTACGTTTTATATTTATGAAATAAAAACTTTTATATAAAAAAAAGAAAAGAACTTTTATTTTTGCAAGCAGGTGAAACCATTAAAAAAAAAATACTTTCCCAAACCAGGAAAAAACTTTTGCTTACTGTTAAAGCATTTGATCGCAACCAAACCCATATTCATAGGGTAAAAAAGGCACAGAACAAAATAGTTTTATAATCCATTATTTCCTAAACATGTTGATGGATTCTTGTAGGAAAGTCAATCTCAGATTAAATTGAATATCTCAGTTTTGATTGTAGTATGTTTCGAAACATTTGTACAAGTTTTTTTTTTTTTTAATTTTGATATATTACTATTAGTTTAAACCAGAGAAAATAATAAAGTGTGTTCTAGACACT
>NW_027112014.1:461332-469124 GCF_000696795.3 Halyomorpha halys
TAGCTATCTATTCTTAGAACAAATAAAGCTTCATGTCGTTTGGAAGCTTTGATGTTGAGATAGATCAACCAATCTAATGTTTTAAAATTAAATTTGTACCACTACAACCGATGAGGGGTCACATGTGCAGTACTTTGTAAAGAAGTACTGTTACTAGACTAACGGCCGTGTAAGGTGATTTAGTCAGAATTACGCACGACCACCCGTACACCCAATTATGGGTACCCACTTAATGAGAATGGATGAACCTAGGGGCTCGTAAACCCACAGGGCTGACTCATTGTTACAGAAAATTATCTGCCACAGCCGGATTCGAACCTGGGTTCTTGGAGTTACTAGCCCAGTGCCTTACCATTGAGCCATTCCTAAAATTATACATATAATACAGGATACATTTTCTGCTTTTAATTAATTTTAAAAATAGACCTAATCTTTTTTTTTTTTTTTTTTAAATAATTTCACTGTTTGCTTCCCATGTGCTAAAATATAATAAACATTAAGGATCTTTGGATCACTTAAACTAAGTTGCTAAGTATCATATTCAAGCCATTTTAGAGGACTTATATAATTAATTTATGTGAGGAAAAATATTATCACTTATGTTGCTAGCAAATAAATGTAAAATATACACATCGAGTAAGTAAAAAAAGAAAATCCTATATTTATCTACTATTTATTAAGAACAAGACATGCAATAAGATATGTACAAAGTAAATAAAATCAATTACTCAATAAAACTTCAAAATTTTATTTCTAAATAGGTATTGTAATTTTTTTCTAAACTCGTAGTTTCAACAGGAGTTTAAATGCAGCTCGATATAAGTAAATTTTTTTAAATACTACTCTACCCACTATAAGAAAATGTTTTCAAGTTAAGATTATGAACTGTTATCATGGGATACTGAGTGTAGGATAGTGAGGGAATATTCACTATAATTATTTTTGGTGATACGCAATCTCCTTTAAATTGCTTACATCAACCAATACTTATTATACTTTAATTTTATAAAAGTAAGATAAGCAATGCCATATCAGAGAGTGATCATGCTAATCCCTTGGTTTGGTGAGAGTTAAAATGTGGAAAAGAAAAAAATCTATTATTGTTTAATAATCCATAAATTATAAAAAGTGCACTTTCTAAAATAAGTGTTGCTTAAAGGGAAGTGGCTACAACTCAATTCATCAACCATTGGAACTCAAAGCATTACTACATGAGGAACTATCAGCGGATCCGAGGACATTGTGATCTGTATAACAGGAAATGACAGATCAACTTTCTAACAAAGGGACAAGGGATCTTTTTCAAAATCCGTAATTGCACTTTTAACTAAGAAAAAATTGAAAAGAGATCCAAATCTAAAAATTTGATGACATTGTTGAGGATCACACAATATATGGTAGTTTAAGTAAGCCAAGAAGGTTGTGCAAGAAAGAGTGGAAAGACAAAGGGACAAAGGATCTGAAGGGCAGAAAAGAGTTTCTTAGTTTGGTGACTGAAGGGGAATGTTCCTCAGTACAGAAGCAGGTAGCATAGATATGACATTGAAGATAAAGCCCCACCGTTGAAGAGACATAGAATTTGAAATAGTGAATTTTGTGAAAGGGAAAATAGTGCTGCCAAGAACAAGTGAAGTGCTAGTTTTTATCCCTGATATAAAATACAGTGCTAAAGGGAATATATTTTGAATAATTGTAAAGGTTGCTAAAGCAGAGTTTAATTAATTTAGCTTGTATCCACAGATAAGCCAACGACTGTTTCAAATAATAGTTTGCGATATCACCCTCAATAAGTATAAGATAACCATAATATTTTAATCTTATATTGATTATTAATATATGATTTTTATATTTATATCAATAAATGTTTTTCTAAGAATTCCAACTCGTACATTTATTACAACATAGACTAAAACCATTGTATATAAGTGGAAGACCTGAGCATTTATCTATTGCACCTTCTTTTCTTTGACTATCAAAGAAACGAAAAGAATCTATCGCAAACAACATTCAACAAAAATTGAGGTTAAGCTCTGTAGAAAGTGGTGTACACCTTAAGAGAACAACCAAACACCAGATCAAGACTCTTAATCTATTGACAATTAAGAGTTGAGCATATATTTTGTTAAGTCAGGGGGACTGGAAACTATTAGGAAAGCTAAGCCACTTCAAACATTTCAGAAAAAAGTTGAACCTAATAATAATAAAAAGAATGTATTAGGGTTTGATGGTACCAACATGGTTCAAATTTAAAATGGAACTGCAATGAAATAATTCATCCAGTTATTGTTAAAAATTATTTTATAATTATGTGGATAATTTATCCTGTATATATAATTGAGAAGTATTTATCTACCGACACCCTCTACCTGCCCCCTGTCACCAATAAATGTCCTGTTCTTTACATACATTAAAGACGCTGGAATATATCAGTACCTCCTGAGCTGCAGAGGACGGTTCAGCTGTCCACCAGGTTGGCCTGGGTGCAGGGCTGGTGGATTGTGGTGGCTCTGCCCACTTCTTACCACCTCCTCTTCTTCTTCGCCGCTTCTTTGGTTCCTGAGGTAACTGTGGGCTCTCCTCGGTGCATGGGGTAACTGGTGGCACCTGAAATAGTTTAATAATTTTTTTAACATCTTTATAAATGTGATGTTTGCACTGAGGAATATCTGGGTAGATAGATAGGGGACAGTAGAGGGGAGAAAGGAGTAGGGACAGGGTAGTAGTGCGAAGACGAGGGCGTAAAAGGACAGGACATTTCAGCTTTTCCTGGATTACAAGAGTCACAATACTTCAGGGAGAGGTCAAGACGATGGCCGAAAGGAGTTAGCCGAATGTGTTCTGGCAAGAGTACCAACATAAAAGATTATGTAACAACAAGAATTAGGTAAAAAGAGTCTGTGGGGTTAAAATAAATTTTGTTTTTTATTTCCTTGAATATTTAAGTCTAGCTAAATTAAATTAAGTTAAGCTAAATTAAAGTCAATACATCAAGTTTTATTTCTTTTGTTGTCTGCATGAGATAGTTCTTTTTTATTTAAATTAAAGTTTTTTCTTCTCTATAAAACTTAGAATTAAGGTAGCATCTAATAATCAGTTATACTTTTTTTTGTGGTTTAATTTTAAAAGAATGTTTTATTTTGGAAGATTATTGATTGACCGTGTGTATAGATGCATGGAATATGGTCCGGGTGCGGTAAAAAAAAACTCAAATAGTAGATAATTATACTATTTTATTGAGCCAACGTTTCGCCCCACGTTGCAGGGCTTCATCAGGGCTAAAAAAGATATAAACACTATAGTTACAAAAAGGAAAAAAAGAAAAACATAAGTGTAAAATAACAGGGGTATAAAATGTAAGATATAATAAGAAAAATTAAAGGTTATAAATAGTAAATGAAAAGGGTAACAGTAACAGATATATATTTCTTCTCTTATCTATCTGTTACTTTTTTTCCTTTTTTTAACTATAGTGTTTGTATCTTTTTTAGCCCTGACGAAGCCCTGCAACGTGGGGCGAAACGTTGGCTCAATATAATAGTATAATTATCTACTATTTGAGTTTTTTTTACCGCACCCGGATCATATTCCATTCATTAATGTTTTATTTTGTTTTTTCTGTTTGTATAACATATCATTAATTCATTTTTTTTTTTACATATAGTTCAAGTTCTCTATTTCTTATACTGTTTCTTGTTGTTTTATTTATTTTTTTCAATTAATGTTTCTTTAATTCTATAGATTAGTAGATATCCCTGTTGCTGTTTATCTAAATGTGACGATATTCGCCGGTGAATATTCAGTACAGGTAGGGGTTTGCAGAGGGGTACCTTGAGTATTATATTTCCTAGTCCTGTTTTTTATTATGAAGCATTTATTATAATTTTTCTTTCTTTTTTTTAACTCATTCCTTTCCCACTGAGCATGGGAAAATACAAATATAACTATAAATATCTATATATTATAATAACTGTTATAATCTATGAGCGAAACAATACTATGTAAATGGCTTACACATCCTGTACAATGCCTATAAGTAGAATAGATTATTTCACTGCTATATTTTATTGTAAAAAAAAAATCATTAATCACTAGGCTTAATTTTATCATGGGGAGAAGAATCGAAATTCAAAATGTTTATTTTATATTAAATTAGAAAAAATAAGTACCTTTGGAGCTCCATCACAGACTGGAGTCAAGTCTTCGAGCAATGGTAGTGACTCTCCCTCATCTTTAGCTTCTGCAGCTCTCTTCAGAACGTCAAAGATCTCTCTGAATAATTTCCTGTATTCTGGGGTCTTACGGAACCTTTGAAAGTCAAATTAGATATTAAATGAAAAGTTTTATATTAAAGTTTCAAATTACTATTTAAATATAACAAACCTAGTCTCAATAGGAGACGCCTCATCGTAGATGCTGAATTTACAGTCATCTCCGTCCGTGATGGAGCAAAGGAAGGCCCCAGGTGGGACGATTGCTTCTGTCTGGGTCGATTTAGACACTGCTTCATCGGAGAAGCCAGAGCTAGAAGTTTCTGCCTCGGAAAGGTCACCTCCTGTCTTAGTGAAGGAACTAAATTCACCAGACAATTCGAGCTCTTCCTGTATAAATAAATAAACATAAAGAATAGATCTTGAATGTTAGTAAAAATGAATAATTTTCTACAAAATAAAGTTGGTTAATTTCCTTCAATTAAATAATAAATAAAAAAAAAAAAAGAAATCTGGAAAGTAAATGGGTCAGAATATTTTTCCCACCATTTCTATTGGCAGTATAATTACTTATATTTCTAAATGATTTGTTGTTAGAGGATAAAATAAAATATGGGACAGTTTTCGAAAAGGTATGTTGAGGAATACTTATACGGATGTGAAAGCAAAATCAGTGAATGAAATTTGATTAAATTGGTATGAAATGAAATGAAAAAATCATTTTATACAGAAGAATAAATACATGGCAATAAATTAGGATTAATTGTCTGGCAAACATTTAGAAAGTTTCAGAATCCCGGTTAAATTACAATTTATAGTGGTAATAAATTTTTTATTGTTTTTATTTTAAAGATTTTATTGTAGAGTACAAATGAACCAGTTAGTTGTTAAGAAAAAGTATGGGAGGAAATAAAGGAGGTGCTTGGAAGCAATAAAAATGGCCTTAGTTTTTCCAATTTTCAATATCAAATCATTGTTTAACGCCTAAGTGTTAATGCTATCTATGCCTTCTTGTGTATTTTGGATGGCCTCAAGCATCTCGGAGGGATGGAAGGATAGGTAGATTTGAAGATTGTCAACATATAAGTGGTATTGTGAGTGGTGAATAGAATTAGTGAGAAATGAAGAAAAGGGTTGGTTAAAGTGAGGACCCCTTAGGAATACCTCATGTCAGAAGAAGGGAAAAGAAAGGAGATATGTTTGGAATGATGGCACAAGAAGGAGAGGAACCACTTTAGGGCACTATTTGATATGCCAGTATCCAGGAAGATTTCTATTCTCCATTTTATACAAATACCCAAATTCAGACAAAAAGGGACCAGCCATTTTTGAAATATAGTTGGATTAAGCAATACACGCATAAGCCAAATTTGGGGATGAAATTTGATAAAATTAATACTAACCTGTAAAACCCCAGAAAAGTTCTTCAAAAATAGATTAACAGTAGTAACTTAGTTATGCATGCCACATGGATTTGACAACAGGCAGGCAGATATATGGGTATATGAAATGTTAAATGCGAGTAAAATCTTCCAATTCTGTGTCGGTGAAAGATTTATTCTTTCTTTAATACAAATACTTCGGTAGTGAGGAAGTAAAAAAGATATGAAACATTGACAATGCTGACCTGGAGCGATAGCGTCTTGGGACCTTCACCTCGAGGCCTAGGCATTGGCTTCTCCACTCGCATCAGTTCCTCATATTTCTCTACGAGGGTTCTGTATGGATTATCTTTCTGTGTCAAATCGCCTACCGACTCCTGCAATTTTTTAAAGAATAACATATAACAGCAATAAATATAATATAAACTATAAACTTAAAATTAGGAAACATTAAAAGGGAACAATACTCCTGCACGATAATGAAAGGTTCATAGTTGACCACCGAATCATTTTGAGAAAAATCAATGTGATGGTCAGTAATAATAAACACAAATAAGTAAAACTTTTTTTTTTAAATTAGAAGATGGTTTGGGGGGAGGAGGGGAGGAAAGTGCAGTCAGAGAAGAAGACAAATAAGTAAAAACTTATTAGTGCCAACGTTTTGGCCAGAATTTCAAGCCTTCGTCATGGCTAAGAACAAAAAACAAGATAACCGCCACAACGAATAAAAGGAATTACAAAATAATTAGAAAATAAATAAAATTATAGATACATAAATAGTGTTGAAAGACAGGTACAGTCTAAGTATTATAAGAAGATAAAGGCTATAAGAGAAGAGTAATATTAAAATTATATAAGAGGAAAAAACAAATAATAAAATACATTGATACATATGTATTGAAATGTTAGCACTAATAAATAAGTTTTTACTTATTTTTGTTCTTCACTGACCGCAACCCCAACCATCTTCTCCTCATTTATATGTACTGGTCAACTATTAACTCATGATTATAAAACTTTTTTTATTTGCGCCGATATTTTGGCCTAAATTTTAGGCCTTCATCAGGCTGAAAACAAAGTAACAGTATAACTATAAATTAAGGATATAACAAATAATACTAAATGATAATTTTATTATATGTTTTAATTTTATCACGTTATTTATGTAGAACACTGTCTGATTTTTAATTCTATTTTCTTTTTCTAATATTTTCAATATTTGTTATTTATTTTTGTATAAATCCTTACCTTTGCAAAATCTTAGTCCCTTTTAGTATGAATTGTTCCCTTTTTAAATTCTTGCTCTATTGTTTTTTTGTTTATATTTTTATTTTTTTGTCCCCTTTCACTATCTAATGATTGTTATCTAATTTTTTGTTTTTAGCCCTGATGAAGCTTTGAACTTTAGGCCGAAATACCGGCACAAATAAAATAAGTTTTATTTATTATTTATTATTACTTATTGCACACTCGACCATCTTTTCCTCAGCTGCTTCAAATCCAAGATTGTAGGATGAAAAACAAACAACATTTGAAAATTTAAGTACTTCTAAAGTAAATCCAGATATTATTGAATTGAGGAGAAAACAATTATCATATTTACAGAAATATATTTGTTATTAAATATCAAACTAATTTATCAACTGACCACCACTTATATTAACAATAGCAATCCAATTGGATGGAATATTGTTAAAAAAAAATCAAGTATAAAATAAAACCATCTACAAAAATGAATGTCTCTTCTAAATTATTCTAACTAATCTTATATTATTTCAAACATCACAACATAGAATAATTTTAGTAATTAGTAGATATAGGCTCCTAATTTACTAAATATTTATATTTTTTTCCTGTTATTTATTGGTTTATATGATGAATTCAATAAATATTCATGGTGAATTTCCCTTCAGAGAATTTCCCTGCTTAGGTGACAGAGAGTAACAATTTATATAATGGATCAGTGTAGACTCTAGTACCAGGGCATTCAAAAAGTCCTGTCGTTTTTCGTTTGTTCCTTGTTTATTTTGATTCTAGAGTGTTTGCTAATTAATTCCGTTCAATACAACTTTTAACCATGTAAACAAAAATGTTTATACTTTATGAATAGGAGGCTAAGGAGGATTAATTTAATGCAGTCACCATCCAACTGTCTAGTTAAAATGATTCCAGTTGAAACTCAAATTCGGTTGATTTTGCTCT
>NW_027112014.1:470099-494140 GCF_000696795.3 Halyomorpha halys
AAAAAACGACAGGACTTTTTGAATGACCTGGTACAATATGATATTTTTGAATTTTTTTTTTTTTAAGGCAATACACAGTAAAGGTGGTTTGCCTAGTTATCTAACCTATTCTAATTATGGTGGGGGTCAAGTTTTTGGGACTGCCACTTAATGAAAAAAGTCAATGCCCCCAGACTGGGTTTGAACCAGTGCCGCCCGCAGATCTCAGAACAATAGACCTAGACCTTACCACCTGAGCTATGGACGGTCCCATTTTTTTTATCTTTGGAATTATATATGATCTTTCTGAATTATTACGGTTAATTTAATCGAATCTTATATTACCTCAAATATTATACAGATAAAAGTTAGTAATCAGCAGATATAGACTCCTAATTTAATACATATTTTTGTTTTGCAGCGGTTATTTAATACTTTATTTGAATTGAATAAACATTAATGTTAATGTTCTCCATTTAAGATATGAAAATCCCCAACCCAATAGGAAGGGTCCATCATAAAACGCTCTGGCTCTATCAGACAACATATTCAGCAACCACCATCTCTTGTGTATAAGAACTGAATCGAACTTTTTTCCATAAAGACTAGAGTATAAATCCTTTTGTATTAAATAAATTAGCTAGGTAAAAACATTCACACTAAGAGAATAGTAAGAAAAGCTTATTGAGCATAAAAAATAATCCATATAGACTACTACATTAGTTTAAAAAATGTAAAATTACAAATCATTATACACAAAATTTTTATTAAAATTAATATTTCACAAATTATTAACAGTTGTTTCAAATCAACATAAGAAATACTAAATCTACAAAACAACACAAACTGAACAGTATACTATACATACTAACTAAATTGATTAGTAAGAATATACATATATAAAACATATATAATTCCGAAACAATCTAAGATTACATGGCTGACACAAGAACACTACACTGATACTTTCTGAAAAAAACTTTACTAAATGCAAATTAAAGAGTGGTGAACTTACACAGTGGGTGCCGTCCTCCATCTTGAGAAACCACTGCAACAATTCATAGACTTTGATTGAATCGACGAAATAAAATACATTTACAACACAGTCCAAATAGCATTTTAAAATAATCGTTTACTTCTGAGGGATAATTTTTTTTTTTTTTTAATTTACAAATTATGTAAATGTTTTAGAAAAAAAAACAGCATAAGTCTCAAAATTGTTGCAGGGAAAATGAAATGAAAAAGTGTCAAATAATTAATGGGAGCCCAGAAAAGACAACAAACATCAGGAAGAAAAATAATTTCTTTAAGGGTAGGGATTCACAGCTGTTTCTAATTTATAAATAATGAGACTACTAAATGTTAACTAATTAGAAGATATCTTACATTACATGATACCTAATTAATAATAAATTGGGAACTTATCATGTTACTTATCAAAAACAATTTACGTGAACAATTCTTTATTTACATTAATGAAAAGGCAGTTAAAAATATATACTGACATTGCTCCCATTAACTGTGTACGAATGAAATGAAATGAGGTGTATCAGATACATAAAATGAAAGGTGTTAACAAGCAGTAAATATGAATTGCCAATTACCCTGAGATATGATTGGTAGGAGTCATCTGCTATCAATGAATCTATTACAGAAGCATCGTCCTCATCACCGGTCATAGACTCGGTCTCCTGGTTCCGCAGGCAACGGGGGCAGATATCACCTGGTGGCCTATTTAGTAACAAAATATCACATTGATAAGCATTTTATTTTAATTACCATTTCTTTACAAAGTGTCCAATATAAATCAGCCCCGCTAATTTTCAGGGCTAAATAAATTATATAATATATAAATGCTACATAATATCTTCAGTTTCACCATCCACTATTGATTTTTAACTTTGAAGGGAAAGTGACACTTGATAAAAACTTGGAGTTCATTGATAAAATCTACTTTTAAATACTCTTGTTTAATCATTGAAATGTTATGAAATACAGAAGGCTACACATTTTGATAAATTAAAAAATATCTTTTTTTAAATCTAGAAATCTTGTATTCTGAACCTCAATCAATATTATTTATACGATTATTATTTTCTGCCACTTCAAAAACTGGAATTATGGATTTATGATAGTGAAAATTAATCACATAACAAATAATGAAATATCGTGTCATATTTCACAATAAATTTTGAAATTAGAGATCTTTCCTGGCTTAATTTTTTTTAAGTACCACCTACACGATTTAAAATTAAATTAAAACTGTCCAAAGTTTCAATAAGGGTGCTGATAACTGGGGGTTTTACCTGATATCAGAAAATACTTGCTTAAATAATAAATATATTATATTTTTAAATAACGAAACTTCTAATTTTCAATTAAACTACAGTTAGAAAAATGAAAAGGGTTCATACTGACCTAACTGGTTCACTATTGGCCAATATCTCTTCCTGTTTCCTCTGCAAGAACAACACCTGCTCTTCAAGCCTCAAGTTCTCCTGAAATAAGATCAAGGTTTTAAAAAAAAATAATGAATATTAATTAATATTTCAATTAAAAATAAAAAGTAATATGAAGATCAAAGGGTTTTACTTTTATAATAATAATTAAACTTTTAGCTGGCCTGTAACATCTTAATGAACAAACAAATTCCCTTAATCATCACAAAATCCATTGTTATCTCTAAGCAGTTTTTGTTAAGATTCCGATATTTCATGCTAATCGCCCTTCTTAGGAAAAGGAATATATTATGTGTACAAATGATTGACCATATTTTTCAAAATATGAAGGGGATGATCGGTGTTGTGGTCAAAAAGGAACGAAACTTATTTGTGTTTTATTTGCTGAGCGCACCACCAGACCATCTTCTTCTCATACAAATTTATATAATATTATTTTTTCTATTTTCGGGCAAAATATCTTGTAATACTATCAGTATCATGAATATGTTACCAAAGTTATTTAGAAGCAACTTCTAAATTTAATACAAAGAGGAAAAACTTCATTGGAAAGATTACTTGTCGATACCTATAACTTCTTCTTTGATAAGCATTTACCTTCATCTTTTTATGCTATTTCAAATGTATATTATTGTTTCTTCAATTTTTGACATGAGAAATTTATTTTTGGATTAATAGACAAAACGATTATTTCTAATAAAAATTCAAGGTTCCATTTCTTGATGTACAGAGATATTTTAGATAGATAGATGATGATACGCTTAGGTTTAACAGAAATACTTGTTAATTACAACTTTATTTGGTCTTAGTATTACTTTGCAATAGTAGCCTGTTCTTTACTATTGAATATTATTAAATACAAACCTGTGTAACATAGTCTACAGTTGTCTGGAGCTCTCGGAGCTTGGCCTGGTGCTTGCCAACCTCTAGCCGCGCAGTAGAGAGATCTTCACGCAGCTGTTCATCACCACTGGCTGACTTGTCACCATGCTTTCCTCCACCGCTTCTTCCTTCCAGCAGTTGGTTCTTCTCTTCCAAATGCTTTGCCTGCTCCTCTATACGCCCTTCCAGCTTCTCTACTTGCTGCTCTAAGCTGAAATAAATTGTTTAATCATAATTAAGTTTCGAATTATGAAGAAGATGGTCAGGGGTGCGGTCAAGAGAGAATAAAAGTAGCTAACAACTATTTATTTGCTGACGTTTTGACCCACTTTTTAGAGCTTCATCAGGGCTGTCCAATTTTAGAGCTTTTGAGGATTACATACGTCTCAAAAGCTCTAAACTTGAACAGCCCTGATGAAGTTCTAAAAAGTGGGTCAAAACGTCAGCAAATAAATAGTTGTTAGCTATTTTTGTTCTCTCTTGACAGCACTCCTGACCATCTTCTTCATAATTTGAAATTATACAGTCAATTATCTATATATGTAATATAATTGAGTTTTTTATTTCCACCATATTGAAGAATAAATAACCATCTAAATTTTTACTTATTATCTTTCATTTGATCGTTTTAAATGAAATAAAAATTCTGAAATATTATTAATTAAGAAAGAATTGAAACCAATTGATTAATCAAAATATAATTAATCCTAATGCAATACAGATTATGCTGATTTTAGCAGAATGTTTACAAGGAACTTATAATTTTTCCTGATTATATAATACGACTTTATTTTATAAGACATGCAGATAAATAATTTAAATTTATAAGTGAAATTGGAATCACTTCACTCAGCTTGAATAGTTTCACTTAAAATCTAATTTTGAAATTCCATATTTTGTAACTGAATATTTATTTTGAGTTGACCCAATAAATACAGGAGAATGTTTCTATTTTTATAAATTTATATCAAAAGAGCAGATTAAGAGCTAAATGCCAAACCTCAGAATTATACCTATGGGACAATTAGGAAATAAATAGATATAGAAATATAGGACCATTTGCCGAATAAGAAATTTTACATCGCCCCCCTCAAACGATTGAATCGACGTATATATGTCAATGTGTACATAAGTTCTTTTTGAAAAATGAATTAAAAAATTAAAACATTAAAATGTATATTACCTATAGAGTAAATATAAAATAAATGCTTCATTTATAGAGTTTCTGGTTATAGATTTCAATGATTGCTATAAATACATAATATATAATATTTTTATTTTGTAAAATGTATTCTAATATTCAATATTTAACACTGAAGATTGTCTCACAGTAGAGTTTCATATGGGAAAAAGAGTAATATCGGTCGTAAACATCAAAAGTCAATGTCCATATTTATAGGTTAAACTTTAACTAAAGCGAGAAAGAAATTATCCATCTTAATATTATAAAATAACCTATATAGTTATCGACGTATTCTGCTCAATAAGTAATTATTCCCGCCTTTTTTTGGGGGGGGGGGGAGCTAAAGTAACAAATTAGGGGCCGCATCGCAGCTCAGAGGTTAGGCGCAAGTCTATCGTTCTGAAGTCTGCGGGCGGTTCCGGTTCGAATTCGACCTTGGGGCGTTGACTTTTTCATAAAGTGGCGTTCCCACAAAATGAAAAACTTGACGCACCTTCGACGTGGATTGCCTTTGAAAAAAAAAAGTAACATATTGCCAATTTCCTTTTTATTTATTAATTTCGATACCTTTTATAAGTTCAAAGTTTGGCGAAAAGATATTCTACGATACCACGTCGGGATGAAAATTCAACTGAATCAAAGCTGGAATATAATGGCCTGTTACCTTCACTGAGATATTTACATAAGTAATTTCTTTCCATCTCACGCAATCCCGAAACTTATTGATAAGCTGAAACCTTTTCAGGTCCAAGGAGAACGTAATACTTTCTCTATTGTAGCAAGAAAATTACTGAAAGTCGTATTAAGCAGAAAGTTTTAAAGTTGCTATTAGACTATGCTCGTTCATTTGAAGGGTCTGTTTATGGCTGAGGAGCTGCGACCTAATAGCTCCAAGCGTATAAAAGACGTAAATTATCCAAGTTGAAAGGTTCGAGTAAATAACGACCGAAGGTAAAATGATGACAGCTCTCAGAATCCTAATATGCCCGGCCTTCGCACACCATCAACTTCCTGCAACTTGACGATCAAGAAGCCACCCTCTCACCCCCGGGGTACTTTCTCCCGATCGTAGGGTGAAAGGCAAGTACACGCCAAGAGGACCTAAATCATTTGCGAGCCATGTCGGGAAAGGATGCAGCAAAATATACATAAAGAAAAAAAGAAGTACCTAATGGGAGAAGTCATTATAAACAATCATCTTTCTGTTTTTTTTAACCTTTAAATCATTAAGATCAGTGCTTTATCGGTTTTAATAAATATACACTTCCTAACCAACCAAACCAACTCGTTTCTAACCTGGCTTCTCCTTCATTACCTAATAATCCTCCTAGGCGTGTGAAAAGAAGATGGCCTCGAGATCTTCTCCTCTAAAAATGTTTTTGGAGTTCTATCAATGGGTAGATTCTCCACATGTTTGTATCATGTCATTATATAGCTTACAGCAAATTTACTTGATGTATATATATATATATTTATAAGTTGTAAATAGCAATAAATAAATTATTAAAAAAAGAAAAAAAAATCAATTCTAGTCTTTTTTTTTTTTTATCATATTTCATGTTTTAATCTAATTTCTATCTCCGTAGCAATAAAACTGTACATTGACAAAAGAAAAAAAATATATAATAATCAGTTTTTTCAAAGGACATAACAATTTCAGGTTGTCAAGGAAACAGCCCAAAAGTCTTAAATTACAAGTACATATCCTTTGCTATTTCGGAAATTAAGGCAATAATGAATGTAATGCAATAAAGCAATAATGGAGACAAAACTTGGTTGGTGCCTTAAAATAATTAAATAAAAAAAAAATTCCGGAAAATAACAATACTCTTGAAACTTACCCAACCTACTTATTAACCACTTGACGACGTTTCGGACTCGACGTCCATTCTTAAATCAAGATAAAATTACCTACGATTTATTCTATAAACATAATTTTTTTTAACAATAAAAAAAAGTTTTTTACTAACAAAAAATTTTTTTTATTCAAAATAAAAATGATGTATTTTGAATAATGTTAACAAATTGTTGATACTTTTCTCTTGATTTTAGATATTGATGTGAAAATGGAAGGTGAGTCCGAAACGTCGTGATATGGTTAATAAGCAGATTGGATAAGTTTCAAAGGTATTTTTATTTTCCGGAAATTGTTGTATATAGAAATATAACCCTTAGAAAAAACTGGTCATTATGAATTTTTTTTCTTTGGCAATGTATAATTTGATTGATAAGGGGATAGAATCAAGATTAAAATATTAAATATGGTAAAAAACAAAAACGACTATATTTGAATTGAAATTCGATACTTAATTTATTAAATTAATTACTTAATTTTGAATTATTAGAGAAAAACTTTTATTTATTTTTTTTTTTTTTTTAAGTCGAACTTTGACTTTCCGTGTTCACGATAAACCGTGCATAGTATTCCAAACAATTAAAAATATGTATAATAAATTATTTTTATCATATAATAATAATTGATCATCATATTAATTACAATATTATTATAGATGAATATTTCCATCTTACAGGTTTTTCAGAGTTCTTGTTAATAATTGAGAGATAACAAAAAAATAACACGCAAAATATTTATCATTAAACTAACTTGTGTTGGCTGGTACACTCGTTCTTTTTTTTATTTTAATTAATTATATTGTCATATAATCCTCATCAGTAAAAAATTAATTGAGTTAAAAACCTAGTTGTTCGAAATAATCCACTCCATGATCATAATTTTCTTAAAATAATTAAATTATACATTGATAAAAGAAACTCAAATACGGAAGCGTAAAAAAATATCAGAGAAAAACATACCTGTGGTCAGATGGCTAAATATCTTAAATCACTTTTAGATTTTTTTTAATGCAAGCGAATTTTGAATAACGTTTTTCCAGGATGCGGTTCTGTGGCTATCGATTCATCACAACTTACCACCGTTGTTTTCTCATAAATTAAAAGAGAAAGACCTAGGAATGTTTCATCCTCTGAACATCGATAAATCGATACAGCAGAGTGTGAAACAACACTTGTTTTTATTACAAAAAAGTACTTTATAAGAATTTGATATTAGCGCACAGTATCATAAATGTGCTTATAAGAAAAAAAAAAATACTTTTTGTCAAATAGTTTGTTTTTTACAGCGGTCAAAGTAAACATGAGGAAAGGAAGAATTAAAATAAAAAAAAAAGAAAATATTCGAAGATAAAATAAGGAAATGGTTTGACACATATAAGATGAGCAATTTTTTTGTTAAATCGAACATCTCGATAAATATTACGATATTACGTTATTATTCATATAATTAATAAAAAAGAAATCAAACTATTATGAATCGTTAAAATTTAAAATTTAATTATTTATTTGAATTATATCTAAAAGTCCATCTACACGTTTATCAAACAATGTTTAACTCACGCATGCGTAAACGGGTGGATTTTTGCCACAAATCGAAAGGCGCATGTGCTGCATTCACACGTTTGCGTTCAGTTAGAGTTGTTTTAGAACCAACAACAGATATATTTTAGTGCTCTCTGTATATTAATTGATTAAAGAATTTCCCCAACCTTCAAATTCAATAATTAACTTTAGTTTAAAGTTACATATTTTAAAATGATATCTATTTGGTGTAAATACGTTGTTTCAAATCTTAGTAATTAGGTATAACAGGTTATTTTTAATTTACACAGCACCAATAGACATTTATAAAGACATTATATGTTTGGGTAATTAAATTAACAAATACCTAATGAAAGTTTAATTTATGAATTCAACTTTCTATTTCTACGAATTTTAATTATCAACCACCAACTCTGATATTTACTTTTCTTTTCATTTTGTTTATCCTTTTTTTCTTCATTTTTATGACGAAAATGGAGTAAATAAAAATTTAAATCGAATTGCCAACAAGCCTATATGCCAGTAGATACCGATGTTTTTGCGGCAAATAGCAAAACGTGTAGATGCAGAATAATAACAAATAGGGTTAGAATGCTGTGCCTTGTAGTGACCCAATATATTTGGGCAACACTGCTTGTAAAAAAAAACATTTCTCTTTCATAGGATTCATGAAGGAATAGATAATAGAGTGATTCGAAATTTTAGCATACAGTATACAATAAACTATATTATATATTTGTTTTATTTTTTGAAATGTTTATTTTACTTACTTAGCAATTTGCTTTTTGTCTGCCACTCCTTGTGCCTTCAGCCGATGGTTACTGGTCTCCAGCTCTTGGATGCTGATCTCCAACTGCTCGTAGATCTTCATCCTCGAGTCATTAACTTCCCTCAGGGCCAACGTTTGCTTCCTCAAGTACTGCAAAAAGAAGAAAAAAAAATGGATACTATTATTATTATAATTATTAAATGGATACCTAAAACTATTAATTAATAAACTATTTGATCTTGAAAAGCCCTGCCCTACCCCTTATACGAGGGGGATAGAGTGGACTCGGGTTAATATTGTACATTATTTTATTTTATCCTTATTTCTTCATTTACATAGTCTGATTATGTTCATTTTATTTATCTTTCAGTTTAGTTACACATAGAGATTTTATTTATTTATATATAATTTTTTTCTTTTATTTATTTTTTAAAATTTTGCTATGAATGTAGATCATCTATCACTATTACTTATTGCCTAAGGTTGTGGAATATTGTAATATTAACCAAAAAATAAACTAAACTATTTGATTGATCAAAAAAGGAGAACCAAATAATTTAGGTAATCAATCCAATAACCTCAACATGATCTCTTGATATCACAACCTCCTTTTTATATTTTCTTATTTCGGGCTGTTAGTAATTTCCACAATCAATACAAAATTCTGCAGGGAAATTATAAAGGCCAAAATGAATAAATTATAATCTAAATAAAATTTTTCTTTTCTCTCCAGTTAGCACAGTATACCATCAATATTTTTGGCCGCGTTATCTAGTCTTCTCACAGATATTAATGCTTACGCGAGCACTAGAGGATGGTATAATCCTACTCTTCTCTAAAGCAAAAGTGAAGCCAAAAATGCCACGCCCACAGAAGGGAGGTATATAAAGCCCGCTGTGTTGGCTTCACTTTTTCTGCGAGCTTCTTACCCCTTCCATTATACTTCTTCCTCCAGATATTCTAGAGGAGGTAACCAAACCTCACGTTGCCAAGAACAATTCTTTTCTTGGTGCAGCGGCAGGAAAGCCAACCCACAGCTCCATAACTGCTCTGCCGATTCAGGTGTTCCGTCACAAACTCACCTGGGCTTAAGGACAATGATGAATTAGCCAAGATACAAGGATTATGTCTGCTCGGGGGGGGGGGGGGGGAGTACCTTGTGTACTATTTCTATAGAGCAGTGAAATGTGACTTGGTCGACCATCCGAGTACTGACGACACTCTCCATATAGCTTAAATTTTGATTATCTATTTGCAAGAGCTTTAGCCAAATCGGCTCCCCTAATAAAGAAGAGTTAATGAACTATAAATACAAAGCATTAAGATAATAAATTGAAAAACAAATTCAAAACATTTATGTGAAAAAAAGACAGAGTTATTATCCCAGTAGATCCTACTTATTAATTATATTCTTTAATTTTATAAAATAATTATTTTTAATTCATTAACATTTGATATGATTTTTATGGCAGTGTATTGTAGCAAATAGACTAGTTTACCAACCGATAAATCAACCTTGAAATGTTAGTGGGCCACTAGAACTCTCAAGGGGAATTGCTCGTTGGCTGCCAAAGAGGTAAGTGGTTCTTCCGAGTAGTAATGTATCTAAAGCACGGCATTTCATGACGTCACAGGCTAAATTTGGACTCTCGCCATCGAATTCAGACTAAACAACTGCTCCTCGATCGATGACTATTGTTCTCAGAGCTTTTTATTTATTTATTTTTTTTTACTAAAGGATCCTGGAAATATATATTTAATCCTCTAAGTTTATGGAAGTGAAGTAATAAAAACCACGTTATGGTTAAGAAGTTTAGTTGGTGTTCATTGCCATAGTATTTCACTCTCCATTATAATAAAATTTTATAATTACTTTTAAAGCTTTTAGTTCAGGTGCAAAACGTTTTTATTAACTATCTCTTCTTTACTGGTATGTCACACATTTTTATTTTTGATTTATGATATTCAAGTTACTTGAAACCATTCTATTTATTCGTTGAAAAAAAAAATCGGCTACTGAAACTAGATACCACCAACAGAGAATGAACTATAGGATCGTGCACTATATATAATGTTATTATGAAGTATATACACTATATTAACAAATTTTAAAAATTACATAAATTAATGAATCATAAAATAAAAAAAAAGAGGGGTAATAGAGGTATCAACACATTCCAACTCCTCCCAAAATTAATAATTTGTGTTCATTGAATAAAAACAATTTTGGGTAATTAAAATATTTCATATGTGATATACACCTACTTACTGATAGGAAGTCTTGAAGTTATTTAAAACATTTTTAGGAGAAATCTATTTTTCAAAACTGATTTATTGAATAAAATAACAATTCCATTAAACAATAAAAGGGGTTTCAGGACTATTTCCCCATTAAAATCCTTGAATGATAAACAATAAATAATTTTTAGAACATATAAATATTTCATCAAAATTAATAATTAATAAATGTTATGTTATATAGTTAGGAAATAAAAGATTTCATTCCCCCAACAAATAATAGGAGTATTCATGATCTTTAGTTTAACATATTAAATGGAGAAATATTTTCTCCTATTAGCATGCTAAAATGATATTGCATTTTAAATTGTTGAGAGTTCGTTAATAGGTTTGCTAAATGGAAAATGACGTCACGAAACAGACTAGCTGAGCTCAGCACACCATTTTGTCTGTTGTAGTTTTAATAAGTTAGTAGTTCGTAATTGTGTTGTTCTTGTTTTGAAAGTTTTTAAACTCTAATAAAATAATGAATAAATATAATAATAAAATAATAGAAAAAACTAAAAGAGGAAACAAGGAACAAGTTAGGTGGAGGAAAGATGATGTGACGAAGCTGTTGGAGATTTTATCATCTCATAAAGATTACAAGGTTACAAATCAAGTTGCCAAGAAAATCCACTTGGAGCATCTCTGCATTTAACATATAGCAAGGGCTTTAAATTAGGCTGCTCACAATCCTATGCTTCCAAAATTGTGGCTTATCACATTCCAAGAAAGTGTCCCAGCCATACATTTAGAGATTAAATTCCGCTGATCGGCAGTGCTTTAAGTTGTTGTTTTTCGTTAGGGTAAATAATAAAATAACTGATAAAGATAATAATAATGTAATAAAAGAAAAAAAACAAGGAGAGGAACCAAGTGAGGTGGAGGAAATATGATGTGACGATGCTATTGAAGATTTTACTATGTGGCTAATAATAAAAGGTTACAAAACAAGTTGCTCAGAAAATCCGCTAGGAGCTCCTCTACATTGAGCAAACAACAACGACTTTAAATTGGATTGCTCACAATCCTATACTTATAAATTTTTGCATTTTAAAACTTTTACACTTAACACATCATGAATACACCTAATAAAGACTTACCTGAATAAACCTTCCATCAACTAAATATTCCGTAACCCATCCGTTGTTAATGAAGAATCATTTTTTTAAATTAAATATTTTAATACCTATAAATCATTATTTTGAGTCATAAATTCTAAATTTTTATTTTTTGAAAAATAAAATCTGTTCTCGGATTAAAACGGAGCTATCCGTTAGTTATTTTCAAAAAGAATCTTTGATAAGGTTACCTCTATGTACACTGAAAACTCAATTTCAATCATATTTGGTGGTGGGGGTGAGTAGGACTTAATAAAATGTACCAAGCACCATTCGTGGTTCTAGTAATGTTCAATTCTATTTAGTTTAAAGAAGTTCTAAACTGAATTCAATATAATTCACCAATACGCAGTTAATTCATCCGACAGCCGCAGCCTTTTGGATCTGAGTGGCTTCACACTTGGATAAATAGAATTATGCAATACTACAATCGATGCATTTGCATTAGAAGCAATAATGTTTCTAAACTTCACGTATAATCTATCTTATGTTATGTTATATCTGAAACAGTAACAATAAATACAGCTTTATAAAAAGAATGAAAGTAGCATTTTAACATGGTATATCAATGAGACGCAAAATAAATAAAACATTTCAAGTGGGAACACACGCAGTATTTGAGTTTTACAGTAGCATCTTATCAGTCTGGATTACATCGATAGTACGCGATCAAACAGCACTCACGGTCAAGATTTATTGGCACTACTAAAACATTAATAGCGTAGTAATAAAAGATTATTTAGTTTTATAGATTTAAATTCGTTCATTGAAATTAATAATAACAGATAACTGGGATATTCATGATTTTTAGTTTAACATGTTAACGTGTGTTAATTGCAGTAATATTTTATTCTTTTTAGCATGTTAAACGATTTAACATGGTTGAGAGTCTGTTAATTGGACAGCTAAATGGAGAATGACGACACGCAATAGGCCTGTTGAGCTCCACACAATTTTGTCAGTTGTTTTGATAGGTTAGTTGCTCATAGCTCGTGTTTGGTTGGTTCTGTTTTTGTATTGGACGTTTTTGAACTCCAATAAAGTGATGGATAAAAATAATGATGAAGTAATGGAAAAAAAAACAAATAGGAGAGGAAATAAGTAACAAGTTAGATGGAAGAAAAATTATGTGATTCTGCTTTTATTATCTCTTAAAGTTTACAAGGTTACAAAACAAGTTGCCCAGAATATCCGCTAGGAGCTCCTCTGGAGAACGGGGACTTTAGATAGGGCTCCTCACAATGCTATACTTATAACTAGGGATAGGATTTTTATGTTTTCACATATTTTTACCTGACCATGATATCTTCGATTCCTTACTAACTAAAGATGTTTCAAGGCATTTCTGGCCAAAAGAAGCCATTTTTACTTCACATATTTATAAATATTTGGCCTTTTTTACATATTTTGTTGTAAATCACATATTTTCTGAAATATTGGTTATTTTTGACATATTTTTAGATATTTTGTCCTGAATCACGTATTTCCTTAAATTATTTGTTCAATTGTAAATACATTTTTCACAGTAACTACGTAAAATTCGAGAGAACTTACAGGTGAAATTTATAATAAATAGTGCGTAAAAATTCTATATCTTCATCTTAGAACACAAATTAAAAGCAGTGGCAATAATAAATTTTCACACAGAATTACATCGAGAATTTCTCAAAATCAATTAAAAAGAGCAAGGGTCTTATTCCTTTAGCATTTCCCTAGAATTTGTTTATTTACTCCTCAATCCATTTCTCTTTTTCCCCCCTTCCCATGGTCCTTTCTCATCTTAGTCTTGTTTCACTCCCCTAGTTTAATTACAATTACTAATTAATGTCTTATTATTGAACAGCTATGTTTTCTCTAAGTACATTTTTTTTGTACATATTTTAACATAATTTCTTTAAAATATTATTCATATAATATGTAATAAATACATATTTATGTAACTTTTTTAAGTTATAAAATTGCTTATTAATTAGTAATTTATATTGTTGAATAATACATAATTTATAAATACATATTATTTACATATTTTTTAAAATATTTGACAATTTATTAGCATTATATTTTTTAGCGCATAAAATCCTATCCCTACTTATAACATTTAGCATGTTAAAACTTTTCACATTTAAAACATCATGAATGTTCTTAATTACTGAATATTCTTATCATGCATATTATAATGATATAAAAACAGACATGTACGGGATGTCAAACGGATGAGATTAGACAAAAATCGACCTCACTCAATGGAATAGAAACACGACTTTTTTTTCTCTCTAAATTTACCAGTCTTAATTTCTTATCTCCTATTAGAAAAGCAATTAAAATTAAAGAAGAAAATAATCAACATTTAAAGTATTTAGGGCAATAATATGACAAGCAATATAATATGTAATGGATATGACATGATGTAAATTGCTCAGTAGACCAGTTTCGAAAAATTCTACAACTATAATTTTATGTTTTATATAGTTCATAATCTATAATAATATAGGTAAACGGTAAGGTATTATAGTGTTAGACAAACAAACACAATAAATAGCTTTATGGAAAATAGAAACATTTTGGACAAAATTTTAATTGTTTTCAAAATTGAAGCTTATCATATTCTAAATACGAGTACAATCTGAATTTAATCTTTCCTATTGAGGTAGGAAAAAAACATAGTTGTTATATCATATGATTATATGTATTGTATATATCTTCGTATCTATATATATCTGTATTATAACAACCCAATATATTTGGGCAGTATGGAGGAATAAAGCATTTCTCTGGAGCCATCCATTTATAGATTAAATTCAGGTGATTGGAAATGCATCAAGTGGTTTACCTCACATTCCCCCTTTTTGATAAGAAAAATTTACTTCGATTAATGATCATATTTCAAACTGAATTTTGATTTTCATTTATATAAAACGAGTTTTATAAATTTACAAAGACAAAACCATTTTATCTTGCAAAATAGACAAATATGGACATTAATCAGTTGAAAATTTATCTAACTAAAAAAACTACTTAATTTTTAGTCATGAGTAAAACTTCATTCAGAATATCTGAAATTTTATCCGATAATAACACGAATACACATTTATTCCAATAAATATTTCATTGAATAAAACCTGATTGTTTTATTTTTTTTTTTTTTAAACAACATTTTCCTTTAACTAAGCAAAGGCGTGCACAAATGATAACTTTTTATTAATTTAAAGTACAAAATACAATAATTTCAATACTAAATGATCATTTACTGGAAGAGTCTCTGGAAATAAACTGAATTTGGTGAATGACACAATTCTTCCTTTTTCAACTTCAATAATTTATTCCATATAATCAGCAACAACGTTTCGGGAAATATCCCCCATCTTCAGGTTGCTGATAAAAATATCCTATATATAACATATAAATATCTCCTATATTGTCATTATTGCTAATATTTAATAATATTATTGCCATTTAATAAATAAAAACTTGTTTTCTATTAACAGTCATAATAGTATTTTTTTAGGAGAATAATTACCTTCAGGAATTATTTCATATAATTACCTTCCTAAAATTATATGAAATAAATTATTGAAGTTGAAAAAGGAAGAATTGTGTCATTCACTAAATTCAGTTTAATAATTTCAATGTTTCTGAAGAAGGATTTTCCTTATTGAAGAAAAGTACACATTATAAGGAACTTTAAAGTCACAGAAAAATGAAGGAATCACCAAATAAATGAAGCATTGAAATGAATAAGAGACGTAAACAGATCAAAATATAATATTAGTTATAAATTTTTAGACCATTTCAACTTTTTTTTTTTTAATACTTATTTATTGCTATTTACAATTGTACATTAGATTACATCTAGTAAATCTGATCTAAGTTAAATTAGAGTGTTACAGGCGTGTAGAGAAACTACCCAATGGTAGCACTCTAATGACATTTTACATTAGCTAGTCTCGTGGCCATCTTCTTTTCTGGCGCCTCGGGGGATTGTCAGGAATGGAAGAGGATGCAAGAAACTAGGAGGTTTGAGTGGTGAGAGAGTTTATAATGGAAGGAGTGATATCTGGTTCGGGCTAGATCGGTTACATAGGGAACATTAAGGTCTTTATGTATGATTTTATTTGTGACAAAGTAAGGAGCATTAAGGATTTAGGATTGTAAGGATTGAATACGACAGGAATTCGAAGGTTTAGTGGAGCCCCAAAGCTCAACTCCATATGTCCAGATTGGCCTTAGACCATTACAACTAAATATTAATCATGAATAGTTAATAGAGTGTTAGTAGAAAGTGATATGAAGTGATAAAAAGAAAAAAATTAATATTTTTGTAATTAATCTAGACTACTGATGGAAAATCAGTAACGATTTATGATTGATTTTTATGACTAAAAATTTAATTGGATCAAATTTCCTCGTCCAACTTTGGAATAGATGACAATCAAAATCTATTATAGGATGGCAGATATTGAGGATGGCATCTGTTAAGTACTTGACCATATTTATCAAGATGGTGGACAGAATTGCAACAATATATAATCACATAACTAAATAGTTCTAAGTATAATCAATAGAAAAATATATAGTTATTATACAAAATATTATATAGTTTTAAAAGTATGTCGAGGTTTCCGTCCTTTCTGTAGTAAAATAAAAATGAGGAAGTATATGAAGAAAAAGTGTGTGCCAGGCATACATTGAAAGATACGATAAAATAGGAATTTTAATTCGATTTTCAATCCATTTGTGTATCGATATTTCTTTTAAAGATTCCGCTACTTTCTTGTTAATTATTATTTTAATTAATATCAAGACCAGATAACCAGTAGAACTGTTAAGAACTGAGGGAAAACTATTTATCGTAGTGTTAGTGAAAAGACTTTGCAACAGGTTTCCTTGAAACAGTTTCAGATTGCACAATGAGAGGAATGCAGTTATCAAGATAGAAAGCACCTGTAGTACATCTCGTGTTCGACAGTACAGTTCATCTTGCGTCTATTTCAAAAAGCAATTATACAAATTAAATCTTTGCTCGTTGCATAAGTAGACCTTCATGAACGGTTAATTCACTGTTAATTATAAGTTAAAATAGACACACACACATTACCATATTTGGGCACTTTATTAAATTTTTAAATAAGCTATTTTAAAACTGTTTATTCTCATTTGATAATTAATTTATTTGGCAAATATGAAAAGTTTTGAGATAAATATTTACATGTGTAGTGTATGTAGTGTGGTCAGGCTTTACTTCATTTTAGAATAATGGTTGGGTTGTTATTAGTGAACTGTAGTTTACAATTAATTGAAAAGAATTGCAACGAATTGAAAAAAAAAATCTATTGAATAATTTACAACATGGTTGTAAGGGTGCCCTAAAGAAAACATTTCTGGTTAGAAGAGGTTAATGAATTTTGATTTGGGGTCAATGGAAATTGTAGCTATTGATGGTAATGATGATGATGAATTTTGAATAAATAAATGAAATAAGAAGTGAAGTTGCTCCTACTACGCAGCCCTCTCCTCTATTGCCGGGAAACCACTTCCTAAATGTTCTACTCGCATATTGGTTGATTTTCAACTATAAAAAAGAAAATGATTTTCCCCAAGAAAATGGATCTATTGTTCGTATCTATCTGCTATGAGTTACCTTGACAAGTTGTTTTCACTATATAGACAAGGCTTAATTTTGTCTTTTTTCTACTGTTTTGTGTGATACACCTGAAATGGCTGTTGACAAATTCCAGTCCAAACCAAAATGAAAAAGGAAAGAATTGATGAACTGCCAGGAAGATAAGTTAAGGTTATAGATAATAATGGTTCTCTCATGCCTTTAGTCTATTTTTCTCTACACAGAGGTCGCAGGGGAGGTAAGATTTTATTATTGGCAAAAAGAGGAAATGGTAGGGCTATATTAGGGGTATTCATGATATTGATGTAAAATGTTTTGCCATGTTAAATGTTGTAAGAATAGGATTGTGAGCAGCCCTATTTAAAGTCATGTTAATTGTTAAATGCATAAGAGTTCCTAGCAAATTTTCTGAGCATCTTGTTTTATAGCCTTTCCTTCAAAACTTCATGTCATTGTTTACTTCTAAGTTTTGATTAAATTAATTTATTACAACATGCCTAAAGTGGAAGTTGTGTGAAAGTATGGCCACTCAGTGCCTTGTTGATTTTTTAACTTGTGAGGAAGAGAATCAAGATGAGCTAATAGACAACTGTTACTACATCATACTTATTGTTATAAATTGCTTTATTAGTTACAAAACATCCATAACTATACTAACACAAACTACGAGCAAGTAAAATGTATAATACTAAATTGCTTGTTACTACAACAAAAAAAATGGTGACGAGCTCAGTCTGGTCAGTTGCGTGACGTCATTCTCCATTTAGCAAACCTAGTAACAGATCCTCAACCATGTTATATCGTTTTAACATGGCAAAAGAAGGAAATATTCCTCCATTTAACATAAGTTTTTCCATTTAACACGGGTTATGAAGACCTGAAACTCAGGTCGAAACGTCGGCATAAAATAAATAAATATGGTTTTGTTTACGCTTTGCTGACCGCACCCCCCAACAAACTTCTCCAAAAATTAAAATGGTTAATGAATTGCTTTTTACGATCCATTTGGGGTCCACAGTGACGCCTCAGTCACCCGATGTTATGAAGAGTTGAAGTGGCTTTACCCCTCCTTCCGTCGTATATATTTTCTTGCTTCCTTTCTCTATTTAAACATTTAACATGTTAAACTAAAGAGCATGAATACTAAAGAAATTTTGTTTTAGACGAAACATCCAGGCCGAATTCTGAAACGAAGATCCCAAGTTGTGAACTTATATAGAACGTATACGTTCATACTATCATATCCTGTGGAAGTATTAGGACGAGTTATAAGCAACTTCCGTTTTTTTTTATCAGACATTTATTTTGCTCTCATTAAATAACAAAATCATATTAATTTATCATGTATTCATCACTATTATCTATAACATTCTCTTCCTGGCGGTTCAATTCTTTCCTTTTTCATTTTGGTTTGAACTGGAAGAATGGAACTGAATGACTTGCTCATCAGAATTGAAGATTTGTGGCTCAACATGCTCGGCCATCCATTTCTTCTCTAAAACCGTCGAAAACGTGGTTATACTTTTAAAAGTTCTATATGCCACATCTTTGCCAATGATGGCCTGATTTTAAATTCTCCCATCTTCTTGGCAGTTCATCAATTCCATCCTTTTTTATTTTGGTTTGGACTGGAATTTGTCGACATCCATTTCGGAGGTTAAAAAAAAAAAAAAACAGTTTACAAAAGACTAAATTCAGCCTCGTCTATATAGTGAAAACAACTTGTTGTCATGGTAACTCATAGCTGCTAGATACGAACAAAAGATTCTACTTAGCTACATGACTCGACCTAGTATATACTATCATATACCATACAAGTATATACTCTAATATACCATACAAGTATATACTATCATATACCATACAATTATATGCTATCATATACCATACAAGTATATGCTATCATATACCATGCAAGTATATACTATCATATACCATGCAAGTATATACTATCATATACCATACAAGTATATACTATCATATACCATACAAGTACATACTATCATATACCATATAAGTACATACCTCAATCTCTTGAGCCTGGTCCTCGGCGATGTTCTGGTGGTGACGTAGGGCGGTCTCCAGTTCCTTGTTCCGCTCCAGGAGGGTCTTCCCCAGCTCTGCCGCCAGCTGCAAGTCTGCAATCAATTAAATGTATTAATTATCACAACTAAATATTAATAATAATAATTATATATATATTGTGATAAAATTATATAGGTAGATTAAATAGTCCTCCCCTCCCAATGGAGGTTGGGAAACATTTCCATGCCTAACAATGTTTCATGTAAATCTTCCAATCAGAGCCCACATAATTAACACTTTCGCTTCCCTGCGGTTCCGGATTTCTCACTTTTATTTTTCATATCCCCGAATTATTATATATCCGGTAAAAGAATGTATGAATAGATAAAAGTTGATTAGATTTTATACTGTAAATAAAATTATCATATGAAAAAATTACAGTATTTTTATTACTCATTAAATCTTAATTGTTTATAAAACCCAAAACTCAAGGACATTAAAAAAAAAAATGTAACGCTTCATTGTAGAGACATCTAAAATTAAAACTAAAAAATAAATACATATATCCTACAAACCATAGTTGAGAAAAAAATACAGCAACAACTGAATTAAACTAATAGACAACGAACTTAGTTTAATACTGAATACGATTAATAGAACTGATTCAATTTTGTTACAACAAAATAAATGGTGAATAATTTATTCTTTTTAAAACAGATTAGAATCACTTTTTCAACAGCTAATTGTATTGGGAATTACAAATGGAATCAATAGAGGATTACATCCAAAAAAGGTTCATAAAGTTCCACTCCCTACATTTTTTTTTTAATAATTTATTTATTGTTATTTACAACTGTATACACAGTTGTACATAGCAATAATATACAATAATATAACAATAATATACAACAAGTAAATTTTGTGTAGGTGACATAGTGAAATGATACAAACATGTGGAGAATCTACCCACTGATAGAACTCCAATAACATTTCTAGAGGAGATCTCGAGGCCATCTTCCGTTTCAGACGCCTAGGAGGATTATTAGGTAATGAAGGAGAAGCCAGGCTAGAAACAAGTGGATTTGAGTGGTTGAGAAGTTTATTATGGAAGGAATGGTATCTGGTTCTGGCCAAATCGGCAACATATGGAACATTGAGGTCCTGATGGATGACTTGATTTGTGACAAAGTAAGGAGCATTAAGGATTTTAGGAAGGATTTTGGACTGTAAGGATTGGATTCGGGAGGAATTTGATGGTTTAGTGGAGCCCCAAAGCTCAACTCCGTATGTCCAGATAGGCCTTATAATATTCATGTCTTTTGTAATGGATTGGCTGGCTAGATCGTTTGTCTAGTAAATGTTGTAATAGTCGGAATCGACAAGCAGTTTCTTATCTTTTTAATCTTGTATGAGGATTCCATGTCAGTCGTTTGTCCAGATGTAGTCCTGGGTTGGAATGTCAGCACATATTTTTGATTTTGAAAATACACTCATTTTACATAAAGAGAATAATACATACAAAAGGAAAATACTGGAATCCATTTACATATCTGAAAATATTGATTACACAGTAAACTTCAAAACAGATACGAGGAACTTAAATCAACATTATGCAGAGATATTAAGTAAGATTAACTTATAAATAATATGGGATAATTTATATATGGATAATTATGGTTAGCCTTGATAGGAATTTTGCTAATGTAATAAAGAGAAAAAGTGAAAAAAATGTAATTATGATAAATAATTTTTTAAATGCTTGAACTGAGTAAAGGTAGGTTACAAGTAAGGTTGTAATAAAAGTGTATGATAGTGGTAAAATGAAAAATATTTTTGACTGTGATTTTTAATAGATATTTGACTTATTGGGTAATTAAACAAATGTGAGATATACTGATTAACAAAAAAAATGTTTTGACCTGGGCAGAATAGCCTGTATGAAGTGTTTGGATAAATATTAAATAATATGTTTCATAGTGAATTAAGGTAAGGTAAATTATAAATAATAATGTTAAATATTTGAAATGGTTGTAGGATCACACATATAATGAAAAAAAATTTTTGTAGTAGATTGTCCCTGAAGATGGCCGAATTGGCCGAAACGTTGGACGTGTAAAAACAATAAAAGTTTTGAGACTATAATTTGGATAATGTTTTGAATTATTTAGTAAAAAATTGCCAGTCTCAAGAAAGAATTTTATGATTATAAATAAAGTTTTTTTAATTTAATTTATTTTAATTATTGATCTATAGAAAAAACGTTTTAAAATTCACTTTGGTATCGATTTCCTGTTTCATTTATACCCAAAGGATCCGAACCCACTTTCTAATGTACAAGACCGCCCCTGTCGGCCCATACTGGATGATCTGCTGGTAGCCCCATCTCAGCTAATTGAAAAAGAGTAATTATCCCAAGTTAAATAATGGCAGAGAATGCCTTAACAGTCGGATGGGTGAAAGGATTCTTCCATCATGTTATTAGGAGAATAAAATAAACCTTATTCGGGCTAAGATGAAGAAAAAGATGATTAGGCTATTTAAGGAGAAAACATTAAATTGTTTATTTGCTCCATCCCTGTTGGGGTGATCGTCATGACATTAAATATTACAGGAGAAATGAGAAACGTCATGAAGGAATAGATTTCAGATAAACAAGTTTCGTAACTAGCATGGAGAAGATCCCGCATGTATATTTTAGATTTAAATCGATTAGAGTCAACGTTCACAAAAATTAAAAAAAAAAAATTGTTGACCTACTTTACCACAAGCCAAATTATGTTTTTATATTTTTTTTGTAAATATAATATAAATTAATGGAATCGACGATATTTTTTACTCTTCAGAAAGAGACAGATCGAAACGGGAAGGTAACTTTTTAAAATAAATAATAACCCTCACTGTGCTTCAATATTAGTACTATATTGAAAAAAATTCAAACCAAGTGACCTATCAAAGTATGGTAGAAGAATTTTTTAGGAGTAAAACAAAGTTGATATTAGTTTTTAGCAACTTAAGAACCAATCTACACCAACCATGGAATTGGTTTAGAGCTCTATAAAATGCACCAAACGGCTCATACAAGATATAATTAAATAAATAAGAACCGGAGACATAAAATAAGACGTTTAATTTGAAAACCATAATCGCCCTGATAATGGCAAATATAGTTGATCTAGGCTGAGTGAGCAGACATTCAGCTAAAAATTTATTTAATGTAATTTAAAACAATACACAATAATAAATACAATAAGTAAATTGGATGAATGTTTCAAACACTTGAAAATCTTGGGAAGGAACAACCCATTGGTGGCACTTCCAGCAATAATTTAAATTAGAAGGTTCCGTGGCCATCTTCTTTTCAGACGCCAAGGAGGATCATCAGGGATTGTTAAGGATGAGAGATTAAGAACTAATGGGTTAGGATGGGTAAGGAGTTTGGAATGAAAATCTGTTTCGAGCCAACTCTGCAATGGGATGTTAAGGTCTTTGTGGATGAGTTTATTTGTAACGTAATAAGAAGCATCAAGGATTTTACGTAGAATTTTGGATTGTAAGAATTGGATGCGGGAGGAATTTGATGGTTTAGTAGAGCCCCAGAGCTCAATTCCATATTTCCAAATTGGTCTGATTATCGTAGTGTATAATAATTTTTTGTAGTGAATGGTAAGTATAGAGCGTTTGTCAAGTAAGTGTTGTAGCAATCGAAATCTACGACCAGTTTCTTGTCGTTTCAGTCTTGTGTGTGGATTCCAAGTACGTCTTCTGTCAAGATGGAGTCCTAAGTATCGAGTCTGTTCAACAGGCGTTAGTGGAGTATTTAGAAAGGATACTGTAGGACAGGAGGGCAGAGGTTTACGACGGAGAGTAAAGGTGATCTGGTGGGATTTGTCAGGATTGATTCTCCAGTTTTGACACCATTTTTCAATATATGTTAAATGTGTCTGTAGAATTTGTGATGCATTAATTGGGTCGTTGTTTACAAACAGTATACATGTGTCATCAGCGTATCCAAATATTAATATTAACAATTTCTAATTTTCAATTTCCTTGAAAAATGGAATATAGCTGTTTGAGATGACTTTAAATGTTCGTTTTTCTAAAAAAAAAAAATATTGACATGCTTTACCTCGAGCATTATGTTTTTTATAATTTTTTGTAAATATAATATAGCTTAATAGAATCAGTGATATTTTTCTCTTATTCTTCGGAGCTACAAACCAAAAAACGCATAATTTTGTTTATAATTTTTTTCTACTTGAGAATTCATGGATTTCATTATCTCTAAAACTTCTCACAGTGAAAGGGGACATTTTGAAAAAAAAAAAAA
>NW_027112014.1:495090-501613 GCF_000696795.3 Halyomorpha halys
GATGGAATCACCTTATTGAAATAAAAAAAATAATCATACATTTAATGACTGGGGTAAACAGCCACTGACTGATGTCATATTTGTAATATTACAAATAAAAAAATATTTCGTTAAAGAATTTTATTTTACATAGTTTGTTTAATGCTGTATAGCCTTTATATGGACAGCGTTTCGAAGAAAATATCACGAAAACGCAAACGATGACATCCATAACAAACTTAATAAAGAATATTTATTTAAACTCCTAGAAATTCTTCATAATATTTCATCATCGAAAATTCGAAAAGAAAATAACAATAGCAGAGCTCTAGTTTTTCTGTTCACGAGACTTTACTATATTTAATATGCTCTCAGATGATTATAAGAAAATACTTTCAGATGCACTACTCTACGGTAAAATTAAGATTAATATAGCTTCGATTCGTCCAAGAATTTTGTAAAACTGTCGTAATTTAGCAACCCTTTTTTGGTCTACCGTTTAGTTAACCATGTTACAAGGTTAGTAAAATGTTAATAAATATTGAATCGACGCGTAAACGTCCGAAACGCAGATGGTTATCGACATCGAACCTCAGGGTTCACTAAACCCTCATTATTAATATATAATAAGACGGACTGAGATAGACGAGGGTATAACAAGCCTTCTTCTCTCTGTCAAGAATACTGAAATCCCGAAAAATCTGAAGATATATCGATATCTCATGATATGCAGGCAAGGAGGTTAAAATGGGCGAAGCGATCCGTCTGAACGCCTCTACACAACAATAAGAGTGTTCATGATCTTTAGTTCAACTTGTTAAATCGTTTTAAATGAAAAAACTTATGTTAAATGGAGAAATATTTCCTTCTTGTTAAAACGATATAACAATTAACATGGTTGAGATTCTGTTAATAGGTCTGCTAAATGGAGAATGACGTCAAACAACAGACCAGCTGAGCTTTGCATCATTTTATTTGTTGCCGTGTCAGGTTACTTGCTCGTAGTTTGTTTTGATTCTGTTAGTATTGTTTTAAAATAAGACAATCAGTAAAACTTTCTCACTTTTACTTTCCACTTAATTTAGGCACTTTTAATAAATTATTTTAACCAAAACTTAAAAGTAAACAATAACATCAAGTTTTGAAAAGAAAGGTTATCAAATAAATGCTCAGAAAATCCGCTAGGAGCTCTTACGCATTTAACATGACTTTAAGTAGGGCTGTTCACAATCCTATGCTTAAAACATTTAGTGACTACCCCTAATGAATGTCAGTATAGTAGGCAAGAGACCACGAGGGAAGCTAAAAACCAGATGGATAGACAAAATCAACAAAAGGGGTATTCATGATGTTTTGTTAAATGTAAAATGTTTTACCATGTTAAATGTTATAACTATAAGATTGTGAGCAGCCCTATTTAAAGTCATGTTAAATGTTAAATGCATAAGAACTCATAGCGGATTTTCTGAGCAACTTGTTTTATAACCTTTCCTTCAAATACTTCAGGCTATTGTTTACTTCTAAGTAAGTCTAGATTAAATTCATTTATTACAACATGCCTAAAGTGGAAGTTGTGTGAAAGTTTGGCTACTGAGTACCTTGTTGATCTTCTAACTTGTGAGGAAGAGAATCAAGATGAGCTAATTGACAACTGTCATTACATTATTATTATTATTATCATCCTTTGCTTTATTAGTTATAAAAAAAATCCAAAATAATACTAAGATTAAAAAAACACAAACTACGAGGAAGTAACCTATCACAACAAACAAAACGGTGACGAGCTCAGCTGGTCTGGAATAGAAAACTATCGAGCTATAATTTCAAAACTGGTGAACATAATTTAATAAAACTTGGATGTTCCTTTTAGGTGCCAGGAAGCTTTATGGAAACTACTTTGGTGCCAAATTTTATTAGATTATGAGATAATGAGGTAAAAAAGTATTTGAAATGTGTTGATTTGACATGAAATCAATCATGAACAAAAATAAAAAGCTTACATCTATTTGAGGGAGAGAGAGGCTGCTGAGGTCTTAAATGATTTCCACTTTTTATAAAGTATAATTGCTCTATTTAATTAATGATACATAAATAATAATATATACATAAGTAAGAATACATACATAATTATAAATATTTTTAAGTTCAATTATTTTGTCAATCGGACTTCTTTAAAAGCTCTACTTTTAATTCAATTTTTATTTGTATTTTGATTTTACGAAGCTTCAGCTCCTCCGCAATCCTTTCCTTTTCAAATTCAAATCGCTCCCTATCCAACACAAGGCGGTCTGCTAATACCTCTTCTGTTTTTTTTCTCCGTTGCATTATTAAAGTTATGCATTGTGATTTAATAACAGGGGTATGGAATAATAACTAGCACAAACACGAAAGAACTAACCTGACACAACAAACAAAAATGGTGACGAGCTCAGCTGGTCTGTTGCGTGACGTCATTCTTCATTTAACAGACTCTCAACCATGTTAAATGTTATGTTGTTTTAAAAAGGTAAAAGAAGGAAATATTTCTCTATTTAACATGAGTTTTTTCCATTTAACATGTTAAACTAAAGATAATGAGTAGCCCAAGACAGACAGACGTGGAGAAGGCTGATATGGGTGGCTTAAGATCTACAAAGTCTGTCGAGCCAACCTTTAAAAAATAAAATAAAATATAGTAAGTAATTTTCTTATGTTCACTCGGCTTAAAACAATTAAACAGATGAATATTAGTTCCTGAATTGTTTTGTTTATTCAAATACACGTTTTGTTTGTTCTCCTTTCATTTTAGTTCATACTATTTCAAGCGGGTCATTTACCATTTATTATTAACTTTCATTTTTATAATCTGGTATATAATAAAATAAACATAGGACTCCTGAATTGTTTGTTTTATTTTAATTCATATTCATAAAGCGTATTGTTTATTGTTATTTTCTATATTGACTTATGATGGTTCGTTTATAGCTGAAAGGCTATCTCTGCATCTCTGCACTTATTTTATCGGCTAGTAATAAAAGTCTGACAATTCTAACGGTGTCCCCTTATGCCCTATGGCCATGAGAGTTCATTAACAAGAAAACATATTGAAATAATCAAATGGACATCGGCTCATGAAATGGCAATAGTGGAAAATAAATCCGACGAGATAGACCAGGTTGGCAGAGACCCCTTTCCAACTTTTCACTTAGCAGCCTCGATAGCTGGTAATTTCGTGCGCCCCTTTCCCCCAACGGAAAAAAAATAATGTCGTGCTAAGAGAAAGGCATAACCTGCAGTTGTTTATTTCGGATATAAATGACTTTATTTATCCATTCGCGACTGCTTTTCGCAATAAAATGGCTTAGTTCTCTTAGATACTAGCATTTAGAAAGGCATAATGTATGTATTATGTAACACATAAATTATAGTTCTCCTATAAAATTTGATGATTGTAAAGTCAGACTATAAAAGAAAGTAGTGAAACTTCAAATTGAAGACTATTGCATTAGTACCATAATAACAAAACGCATTGCTTAAAAAAAAAAAAAAAGAATACGTTTTGTACATCACTTTCAAAGATAGAAAAAACATTTCATTAGATGATAATTTCGGTATTTCTTTGGACGAATTTCAGCGAGTCCAAAAAAACCTGTAAGTACAAAAGCCAAAGAGGAGAAAAAAGGCAGTTATTTCACCCCAATTTTTAATAACTAAATGAAAACTATGTATAATTAATAGTTAAAATTGATGAGTCTGCCAAGTATACGTAGGAGGAATAAAAAATGTCGGCTGTTTCAAAAAGTTAAAAATAATCTATTTTTCACTCAGATCTCTATATCGTTTAAACTACAACAACAATAGAAAATCTAAGAGAGCATCATTTAAAGTAGAGTAAATTTGCTAAAATATAAGCCCTAACAGAGCTATTTACGTTGAATAGTTCTCGAGATATAGCTTTTTAAAAAGCAACATTACATAAAAATCACTACCCCTACGAAGATAAGTGTCAAGAACTACTTTATAGTAAGTTTTATTTCCTTTATTTTGAGTGTTGGCAGACATATGTACGTCTTATGGGTCTAGAGATATATTTTTTCAAAAATCAAACATTTTATACGAACAACTAGAAATTAACATTTTGTGAATTTATTATATCAAATATCATAAAAATTACTACTCCAATAAAGATAAACGTTATAAACTATTTTATAGTAAATTTAACTAGCTTTAATTTGAGTGCTGGAATACGTCTGTACGTCGAATAGTTCCTGAGATATATTTTTCCATAAATCAAACTTATTGTCCGAACAACTATAAATCAATTTATTTTAGCAAATATCATGAAAACTACTATTCCTACTAAGGTAAAGATCATAAACTACTTTATAGTACATTAAACTAGCTTTAATATGATTGCTAATAGACATCAATACATCACATAGTTCCTGAGATATAGACTTCTCAAAATAAATTAATTAACATTAATCCTTTTAAGAAATATTGATTTTTAATAAGCTATATCTCGAGAACTATTCAACTTAAATAGCTCTATTAGGGCTTACATTTTAGCAAATTTACTCTACTTTAAATGATGTTCACTTAGATTTTCTTTTGTTCTTGGTAGTTTTTAAGATATAGAGCTCTGAATGAAAAATGAATATTTTTTAAGGTTTTTAAACAGACGCCATTTTCTATTCCCTCTACCTATACTTGGCAGACTCATCAGTTTTGACTAGTAATTATACATAGTTTTCATTAAAATAATCAAAAATTGAGATGAGATAACTGCCTTTTTTTCTTCCTGGCTCATGTACACTAATTTTATCAATTATATGACATAAATTACGAGTTTATATTATATTTATTTAAAATGAATATTAGTTGTATTTTGTATTTTAGGTGTTTTTTAGTTATGTTAAAGAGGGGAATAATAAAAAAAAATAAATAAAAAAAATAGAAAAGGAAGAAAGAGAAAAAACAGGAATTTACAATAGAAAAAAATTAATAGAGTACAGAAAGAAGAAAAGAAATAAATAATAAGATAAAAGAAAGATGAAACAAACAAAGAAAAAAAAGTGATATATTGGTATGCCTATATGTTGTAACATTTAAAAATATTGTCCGATCGATTAGATTAAGTGTCCTCTGTAGCTAGCAGTCCATGTTGGGCAACACAACTTTATTGTTTGTTTGTTTTTTTATAATTTATTTATTGTTATTTACAACTGTATACATATATACACATCAAGTAAATTTCCTGTAAGTGACATTATGACATGATACAAACATATGGAGAATCTACCCATTGATAGAACTCTTAAAAACATTTCTAAAGGAGAAGATCTGGAGGCCATCTTTTTTTCAGACGCCTAGGAGGATTATTAGGTAGTATGGGAGAAGCCAGGTTAGAAACGAGTTGGTTTGGATGGTTGGGAAGTTTATTATGGAAGGATTGGTATCTGGTTCTGGCCAAATCGGCAACACAGGGAACATATTGTTTTTTTCTCTCTCTCCTTTTATTGTTTTGCAGGATGTGTTCTCTATGACTGCGTATCATGTTGGGCATCTAGTGTGCAATAGCTGAAAACGTGTTTTTCTTTTACTATAGGCTACTCTGAAATTTGGATATACAGATGGGCATAAGGAAAAAAGTAATATTTTAAAGACGAAAAAATTTAGAAACATGACTAACAAAAAAGAAAAAATAATGATTAAAAATCGGACTTATATTCAGTTTGGTATATATTAAAAAAAAATTGTTTCGATTAAGATGACACACATGGGCGTACACAGAGGAGGGCGCGGCTATCTCCTGAGGGAGTGAAAAAAAGGATTAATTTAATAAGAAATATATATATATATATTTAAAGCAAATACTATTTGTAATAACTAATAAAGTACTGCAACAATTATATATGTTATTAAAATTCTTTTCTGAGCTGAAATGTCACAACCTGATTGACAATGGCTCCCCCCTCCTTAGTTTTAATCCTGGATACGATCCTGATGACATATCTCCACATATTAATAGTGAGAACTTGGTAATGAACAGAAGAGCCCGAAACGTTGTTTGGAAGACATGATGAATAAAGAAGTAATAAAAAGCAATAGTAAATTCTTGAAATGAAAAAGAGTAAAGTTTTAACTAAAAATAGCCCTTTTTTACCTTAAATGGTAGGATTATAACTATATATATATTTATAGTTGTGACGAAATGTAAAAAGGATCTTAAAAAAAATTAGAAACCGATCAGTATTAGTAGAGATACGGCTTTATGCTCATTTTTATTTATGAGTCCTCATGGAAATCTGTTCACTTATCGTTCATTATGTTTTATAATGCTCATCTGAAAGATAATTACATTCAAAGAAAAAAAAATCTGGGACTAATAATAGTAAACAGCTAGCAAACAATTATTGTTTTGATCTTGGCAACCAAGATGATAAGGAAAGTCGGGTGAGTAGACACATATTTAAATTTTAATACTATATTTCCAATACTTGACGACCTTGGCGGACTATTCTGGTCTTCTTAGATACATTATAGCTGGTAGGAGAAATTTTAT